>NW_026708669.1:0-40211 GCF_902713425.1 Acipenser ruthenus
ATAACACTTGCAATGCATTATGACTTCAAAGGTATGACTTTAAGTCTATGACATTATTATTATTGATTTTATTTTGTTTTATTTCTTTGATCACCAACTGCCACGACAACACACTCGTTTTTTTATGCAGTACTCCTGACGAACTTCACCCATTGCCCCGCATCGTACCGGCTCTGAAGGTAGCTTGTGTTGGAGCAGCAGGACAAGCTCGCCATCCCGCCCGCTGCTTTCCTGCATTAATGCTCACCAAAACACAACGCACCCAGGGGAGAGATACCATGGTAAATAGGTAACCTATTTACCATGGTATCCCTCCCCTGCGGCGGCTGCTCTTGATCTCCGTGAACGCACGCGCTGTCTCCAAACCTTGCAGAGCAGCACATTGAAGCGCTTGAAAACACAGCACAACATTCCCTAATAACACTTGCAATGCATTATGACTTCAAAGGTATGACTTTAAGTCTATGACATTATTATTTATTGATTTTATTTTGTTTTATTTCTTTGATCACCAACTGCCTCGACAACACACTCGTTTTTTTTATGCAGTACTCCTGACGAACTTCACCCATTGCCCGCATCGTACCGGCTCTGAAGGTAACTTGTGTTGGAGCAGCAGGACAAGCTCGCCATCCCGCCCGCTGCTTTCCTGCATTAATGCTCACCAAAACACAACGCACCCAGGGGAGAGATACCATGGTAAATAGTTAACCTATTTACCATGGTATCCCTCCCCTGCGGCGGCTGCTCTTGATCTCCGTGAACGCACGCGCTGTCTCCAAACCTTGCAGAGCAGCACATTGAAGCGCTTGAAAACACAGCACAACATTCCCTAATAACACTTGCAATGCATTATGACTTCAAAGGTATGACTTTAAGTCTATGACATTATTATTTATTGATTTTATTTTGTTTTATTTCTTTGATCACCAACTGCCTCGACAACACACTCGTTTTTTTATGCAGTACTCCTGACGAACTTCACCCATTGCCCGCATCGTACCGGCTCTGAAGGTAACTTGTGTTGGAGCAGCAGGACAAGCTCGCCATCCCGCCCGCTGCTTTCCTGCATTAATGCTCACCAAAACACAACGCACCCAGGGGAGAGATACCATGGTAAATAGTTAACCTATTTACCATGGTATCCCTCCCCTGCGGCGGCTGCTCTTGATCTCCGTGAACGCACGCGCTGTCTCCAAACATTGCAGAGCAGCACATTGAAGCGCTTGAAAACACAGCACAACATTCCCTAATAACACTTGCAATGCATTATGACTTCAAAGGTATGACTTTAAGTCTATGACATTATTATTTATTGATTTTATTTTGTTTTATTTCTTTGATCACCAACTGCCACGACAACACACTCGTTTTTTTATGCAGTACTCCTGACGAACTTCACCCATTGCCCGCATCGTACCGGCTCTTAAGGTAGCTTGTGTTGGAGCAGCAGGACAAGCTCGCCATCCCGCCCGCTGCTTTCCTGCATTAATGCTCACCAAAACACAACGCACCCAGGGGAGAGATACCATGGTAAATAGGTAACCTATTTACCATGGTATCCCTCCCCTGCGGCGGCTGCTCTTGATCTCCGTGAACGCACGCGCTGTCTCCAAACCTTGCAGAGCAGCACATTGAAGCGCTTGAAAACACAGCACAACATTCCCTAATAACACTTGCAATGCATTATGACTTCAAAGGTATGACTTTAAGTCTATGACATTATTATTTATTGATTTTATTTTGTTTTATTTCTTTGATCACCAACTGCCACGACAACACACTCGTTTTTTTATGCAGTACTCCTGACGAACTTCACCCATTGCCCGCATCGTACCGGCTCTTAAGGTAGCTTGTGTTGGAGCAGCAGGACAAGCTCGCCATCCCGCCCGCTGCTTTCCTGCATTAATGCTCACCAAAACACAACGCACCCAGGGGAGAGATACCATGGTAAATAGTTAACCTATTTACCATGGTATCCCTCCCCTGCGGCGGCTGCTCTTGATCTCCGTGAACGCACGCGCTGTCTCCAAACCTTGCAGAGCAGCACATTGAAGCGCTTGAAAACACAGCACAACATTCCCTAATAACACTTGCAATGCATTATGACTTCAAAGGTATGACTTTAAGTCTATGACATTATTATTTATTGATTTTATT
This sequence comes from Acipenser ruthenus, assembly GCF_902713425.1. NCBI lineage: Eukaryota > Metazoa > Chordata > Actinopteri > Acipenseriformes > Acipenseridae > Acipenser > Acipenser ruthenus. The sequence goes on from NW_026708669.1 coordinate 2,161, forward strand.
TTGTTTTATTTCTTTGATCACCAACTGCCTCGACAACACACTCGTTTTTTTATGCAGTACTCCTGACGAACTTCACCCATTGCCCGCATCGTACCGGCTCTGAAGGTAACTTGTGTTGGAGCAGCAGGACAAGCTCGCCATCCCGCCCGCTGCTTTCCTGCATTAATGCTCACCAAAACACAACGCACCCAGGGGAGAGATACCATGGTAAATAGTTAACCTATTTACCATGGTATCCCTCCCCTGCGGCGGCTGCTCTTGATCTCCGTGAACGCACGCGCTGTCTCCAAACATTGCAGAGCAGCACATTGAAGCGCTTGAAAACACAGCACAACATTCCCTAATAACACTTGCAATGCATTATGACTTCAAAGGTATGACTTTAAGTCTATGACATTATTATTTATTGATTTTATTTTGTTTTATTTCTTTGATCACCAACTGCCACGACAACACACTCGTTTTTTTATGCAGTACTCCTGACGAACTTCACCCATTGCCCGCATCGTACCGGCTCTTAAGGTAGCTTGTGTTGGAGCAGCAGGACAAGCTCGCCATCCCGCCCGCTGCTTTCCTGCATTAATGCTCACCAAAACACAACGCACCCAGGGGAGAGATACCATGGTAAATAGGTAACCTATTTACCATGGTATCCCTCCCCTGCGGCGGCTGCTCTTGATCTCCGTGAACGCACGCGCTGTCTCCAAACCTTGCAGAGCAGCACATTGAAGCGCTTGAAAACACAGCACAACATTCCATAATAACACTTGCAATGCATTATGACTTCAAAGGTATGACTTTAAGTCTATGACATTATTATTTATTGATTTTATTTTGTTTTATTTCTTTGATCACCAACTGCCACGACAACACACTCGTTTTTTTATGCAGTACTCCTGACGAACTTCACCCATTGCCCGCATCGTACCGGCTCTTAAGGTAGCTTGTGTTGGAGCAGCAGGACAAGCTCGCCATCCCGCCCGCTGCTTTCCTGCATTAATGCTCACCAAAACACAACGCACCCAGGGGAGAGATACCATGGTAAATAGGTAACCTATTTACCATGGTATCCCTCCCCTGCGGCGGCTGCTCTTGATCTCCGTGAACGCACGCGCTGTCTCCAAACCTTGCAGAGCAGCACATTGAAGCGCTTGAAAACACAGCACAACATTCCCTAATAACACTTGCAATGCATTATGACTTCAAAGGTATGACTTTAAGTCTATGACATTATTATTTATTGATTTTATTTTGTTTTATTTCTTTGATCACCAACTGCCACGACAACACACTCGTTTTTTTATGCAGTACTCCTGACGAACTTCACCCATTGCCCGCATCGTACCGGCTCTGAAGGTAGCTTGTGTTGGAGCAGCAGGACAAGCTCGCCATCCCGCCCGCTGCTTTCCTGCATTAATGCTCACCAAAACACAACGCACCCAGGGGAGAGATACCATGGTAAATAGGTAACCTATTTACCATGGTATCCCTCCCCTGCGGCGGCTGCTCTTGATCTCCGTGAACGCACGCGCTGTCTCCAAACCTTGCAGAGCAGCACATTGAAGCGCTTGAAAACACAGCACAACATTCCCTAATAACACTTGCAATGCATTATGACTTCAAAGGTATGACTTTAAGTATATGACATTATTATTTATTGATTTTATTTTGTTTTATTTCTTTGATCACCAACTGCCACGACAACACACTCGTTTTTTTATGCAGTACTCCTGACGAACTTCACCCATTGCCCGCATCGTACCGGCTCTTAAGGTAGCTTGTGTTGGAGCAGCAGGACAAGCTCGCCATCCCGCCCGCTGCTTATCTGCATTAATGCTCACCAAAACACAACGCACCCAGGGGAGAGATACCATGGTAAATAGGTAACCTATTTACCATGGTATCCCTCCCCTGCGGCGGCTGCTCTTGATCTCCGTGAACGCACGCGCTGTCTCCAAACCTTGCAGAGCAGCACATTGAAGCGCTTGAAAACACAGCACAACATTCCCTAATAACACTTGCAATGCATTATGACTTCAAAGGTATGACTTTAAGTCTATGACATTATTATTTATTGATTTTATTTTGTTTTATTTCTTTGATCACCAACTGCCACGACAACACACTCGTTTTTTTATGCAGTACTCCTGACGAACTTCACCCATTGCCCGCATCGTACCGGCTCTTAAGGTAGCTTGTGTTGGAGCAGCAGGACAAGCTCGCCATCCCGCCCGCTGCTTTCCTGCATTAATGCTCACCAAAACACAACGCACCCAGGGGAGAGATACCATGGTAAATAGGTAACCTATTTACCATGGTATCCCTCCCCTGCGGCGGCTGCTCTTGAGCTCCGTGAACGCACGCGCTGTCTCCAAACCTTGCAGAGCAGCACATTGAAGCGCTTGAAAACACAGCACAACATTCCCTAATAACACTTGCAATGCATTATGACTTCAAAGGTATGACTTTAAGTCTATGACATTATTATTTATTGATTTTATTTTGTTTTATTTCTTTGATCACCAACTGCCACGACAACACACTCGTTTTTTTTTAGGTAACCTATTTACCATGGTATCCCTCCCCTGCGGCGGCTGCTCTTGATCTCCGTGAACGCACGCGCTGTCTCCAAACCTTGCAGAGCAGCACATTGAAGCGCTTGAAAACACAGCACAACATTCCCTAATAACACTTGCAATGCATTATGACTTCAAAGGTATGACTTTAAGTCTATGACATTATTATTTATTGATTTTATTTTGTTTTATTTCTTTGATCACCAACTGCCACGACAACACACTCGTTTTTTTATGCAGTACTCCTGACGAACTTCACCCATTGCCCGCATCGTACCGGCTCTTAAGGTAGCTTGTGTTGGAGCAGCAGGACAAGCTCGCCATCCCGCCCGCTGCTTTCCTGCATTAATGCTCACCAGAACACAACGCACCCAGGGGAGAGATACCGTGGTAAATAGGTAACCTATTTACCATGGTATCCCTCCCCTGCGGCGGCTGCTCTTGATCTCCGTGAACGCACGCGCTGTCTCCAAACCTTGCAGAGCAGCACATTGAAGCGCTTGAAAACACAGCACAACATTCCCTAATAACACTTGCAATGCATTATGACTTCAAAGGTATGACTTTAAGTCTATGACATTATTATTTATTGATTTTATTTTGTTTTATTTCTTTGATCACCAACTGCCACGACAACACACTCGTTTTTTATGCAGTACTCCTGACGAACTTCACCCATTGCCCGCATCGTACCGGCTCTTAAGGTAGCTTGTGTTGGAGCAGCGGGACAAGCTCGCCATCCCGCCCGCTGCTTTCCTGCATTAATGCTCACCAAAACACAACGCACCCAGGGGAGAGATACCATGGTAAATAGGTAACCTATTTACCATGGTATCCCTCCCCTGCGGCGGCTGCTCTTGATCTCCGTGAACGCACGCGCTGTCTCCAAACCTTGCAGAGCAGCACATTGAAGCGCTTGAAAACACAGCACAACATTCCCTAATAACACTTGCAATGCATTATGACTTCAAAGGTATGACTTTAAGTCTATGACATTATTATTTATTGATTTTATTTTGTTTTATTTCTTTGATCACCAACTGCCACGACAACACACTCGTTTTTTTATGCAGTACTCCTGACGAACTTCACCCATTGCCCGCATCGTACCGGCTCTTAAGGTAGCTTGTGTTGGAGCAGCAGGACAAGCTCGCCATCCCGCCCGCTGCTTTCCTACATTAATGCTCACCAAAACACAACGCACCCAGGGGAGAGATACCATGGTAAATAGGTAACCTATTTACCATGGTATCCCTCCCCTGCGGCGGCTGCTCTTGATCTCCGTGAACGCACGCGCTGTCTCCAAACCTTGCAGAGCAGCACATTGAAGCGCTTGAAAACACAGCACAACATTCCCTAATAACACTTGCAATGCATTATGACTTCAAAGGTATGACTTTAAGTCTATGACATTATTATTTATTGATTTTATTTTGTTTTATTTCTTTGATCACCAACTGCCACGACAACACACTCGTTTTTTTATGCAGTACTCCTGACGAACTTCACCCATTGCCCGCATCGTACCGGCTCTTAAGGTAGCTTGTGTTGGAGCAGCGGGACAAGCTCGCCATCCCGCCCGCTGCTTTCCTGCATTAATGCTCACCAAAACACAACGCACCCAGGGGAGAGATACCATGGTAAATAGGTAACCTATTTACCATGGTATCCCTCCCCTGCGGCGGCTGCTCTTGATCTCCGTGAACGCACGCGCTGTCTCCAAACCTTGCAGAGCAGCACATTGAAGCGCTTGAAAACACAGCACAACATTCCCTACTAACACTTGCAATGCATTATGACTTCAAAGGTATGACTTTAAGTCTATGACATTATTATTTATTGATTTTATTTTGTTTTATTTCTTTGATCACCAACTGCCACGACAACACACTCGTTTTTTTTATGCAGTACTCCTGACGAACTTCACCCATTGCCCGCATCGTACCGGCTCTTAAGGTAGCTTGTGTTGGAGCAGCAGGACAAGCTCGCCATCCCGCCCGCTGCTTTCCTGCATTAATGCTCACCAAAACACAACGCACCCAGGGGAGAGATACCATGGTATCCCTCCCCTGCGGCGGCTGCTCTTGATCGCCGTGAACGCACGCGCTGTCTCCAACCCTTGCAGAGCAGCACATTGAAGCGCTTGAAAACACAGCACAACATTCCCTAATAACACTTGCAATGCATTATGACTTCAAAGGTATGACTTTAAGTCTATGACATTATTATTTATTGATTTTATTTTGTTTTATTTCTTTGATCACCAACTGCCACGACAACACACTCGTTTTTTTATGCAGTACTCCAGACGAACTTCACCCATTGCCCGCATCGTACCGACTCTTAAGGTAGCTTGTGTTGGAGCAGCGGGACAAGCTCGCCATCCCGCCCGCTGCTTTCCTGCATTAATGCTCACCAAAACACAACGCACCCAGGGGAGAGATACCATGGTAAATAGGTAACCTATTTACCATGGTATCCCTCCCCTGCGGCGGCTGCTCTTGATCTCCGTGAACGCACGCGCTGTCTCCAAACCTTGCAGAGCAGCACATTGAAGCGCTTGAAAACACAGCACAACATTCCCTAATAACACTTGCAATGCATTATGACTTCAAAGGTATGACTTTAAGTCTATGACATTATTATTTATTGATTTTATTTTGTTTTATTTCTTTGATCACCAACTGCCACGACAACACACTCGTTTTTTTTTATGCAGTAATCCTGACGAACTTCACCCATTGCCCGCATCGTACCTGCTCTTAAGGTAGCTTGTGTTGGAGCAGCAGGACAAGCTCGCCATCCCGCCCGCTGCTTTCCTGCATTAATGCTCACCAAAACACAACGCACCCAGGGGAGAGATACCATGGTAAATAGGTAACCTATTTACCATGGTATCCCTCCCCTGCGGCGGCTGCTCTTGATCTCCGTGAACGCACGCGCTGTCTCCAAACCTTGCAGAGCAGCACATTGAAGCGCTTGAAAACACAGCACAACATTCCCTAATAACACTTGCAATGCATTATGACTTCAAAGGTATGACTTTAAGTCTATGACATTATTATTTATTGATTTTATTTTGTTTTATTTCTTTGATCACCAACTGCCACGACAACACACTCGTTTTTTTATGCAGTACTCCTGACGAACTTCACCCATTGCCCGCATCGTACCGGCTCTTAAGGTAGCTTGTGTTGGAGCAGCAGGACAAGCTCGCCATCCCGCCCGCTGCTTTCCTGCATTAATGCTCACCAAAACACAACGCACCCAGGGGAGAGATACCATGGTAAATAGGTAACCTATTTACCATGGTATCCCTCCCCTGCGGCGGCTGCTCTTGATCTCCGTGAACGCACGCGCTGTCTCCAAACCTTGCAGAGCAGCACATTGAAGCGCTTGAAAACACAGCACAACATTCCCTAATAACACTTGCAATGCATTATGACTTCAAAGGTATGACTTTAAGTCTATGACATTATTATTTATTGATTTTATTTTGTTTTATTTCTTTGATCACCAACTGCCACGACAACACACTCGTTTTTTTATGCAGTACTCCTGACGAACTTCACCCATTGCCCGCATCGTACCGGCTCTTAAGGTAGCTTGTGTTGGAGCAGCAGGACAAGCTCGCCATCCCGCCCGCTGCTTTCCTGCATTAATGCTCACCAAAACACAACGCACCCAGGGGAGAGATACCATGGTAAATAGGTAACCTATTTACCATGGTATCCCTCCCCTGCGGCGGCTGCTCTTGATCTCCGTGAACGCACGCGCTGTCTCCAAATCTTGCAGAGCAGCACATTGAAGCGCTTGAAAACACAGCACAACATTCCCTAATAACACTTGCAATGCATTATGACTTCAAAGGTATGACTTTAAGTCTATGACATTATTATTTATTGATTTTATTTTGTTTTATTTCTTTGATCACCAACTGCCACGACAACACACTCGTTTTTTTATGCAGTACTCCTGACGAACTTCACCCATTGCCCGCATCGTACCGGCTCTTAAGGTAGCTTGTGTTGGAGCAGCAGGACAAGCTCGCCATCCCGCCCGCTGCTTTCCTGCATTAATGCTCACCAGAACACAACGCACCCAGGGGAGAGATACCATGGTAAATAGGTAACCTATTTACCATGGTATCCCTCCCCTGCGGCGGATGCTCTTGATCTCCGTGAACGCACGCGCTGTCTCCAAACCTTGCAGAGCAGCACATTGAAGCGCTTGAAAACACAGCACAACATTCCCTAATAACACTTGCAATGCATTATGACTTCAAAGGTATGACTTTAAGTCTATGACATTATTATTTATTGATTTTATTTTGTTTTATTTCTTTGATCACCAACTGCCACGACAACACACTCGTTTTTTTATGCAGTACTCCTGCGAACTTCACCCATTGCCCGCATCGTACCGGCTCTTAAGGTAGCTTGTGTTGGAGCAGCAGGACAAGCTCGCCATCCCGCCCGCTGCTTTCCTGCATTAATGCTCACCAAAACACAACGCACCCAGGGGAGAGATACCATGGTAAATAGGTAACCTATTTACCATGGTATCCCTCCCCTGCGGCGGCTGCTCTTGATCTCCGTGAACGCACGCGCTGTCTCCAAACCTTGCAGAGCAGCACATTGAAGCGCTTGAAAACACAGCACAACATTCCCTAATAACACTTGCAATGCATTATGACTTCAAAGGTATGACTTTAAGTCTATGACATTATTATTTATTGATTTTATTTTGTTTTATTTCTTTGATCACCAACTGCCACGACAACACACTCGTTTTTTTTTTATGCAGTACTCCTGACGAACTTCACCCATTGCCCGCATCGTACCGGCTCTTAAGGTAGCTTGTGTTGGAGCAGCAGGACAAGCTCGCCATCCCGCCCGCTGCTTTCCTGCATTAATGCTCACCAAAACACAACGCACCCAGGGGAGAGATACCATGGTAAATAGGTAACCAAACCTTGCAGAGCAGCACATTGAAGCGCTTGAAAACACAGCACAACATTCCCTAATAACACTTGCAATGCATTATGACTTCAAAGGTATGACTTTAAGTCTATGACATTATTATTTATTGATTTTATTTTGTTTTATTTCTTTGATCACCAACTGCCACGACAACACACTCGTTTTTTTATGCAGTACTCCTGCGAACTTCACCCATTGCCCGCATCGTACCGGCTCTTAAGGTAGCTTGTGTTGGAGCAGCAGGACAAGCTCGCCATCCCGCCCGCTGCTTTCCTGCATTAATGCTCACCAAAACACAACGCACCCAGGGGAGAGATACCATGGTAAATAGGTAACCTATTTACCATGGTATCCCTCCCCTGCGGCGGCTGCTCTTGATCTCCGTGAACGCACGCGCTGTCTCCAAACCTTGCAGAGCAGCACATTGAAGCGCTTGAAAACACAGCACAACATTCCCTAATAACACTTGCAATGCATTATGACTTCAAAGGTATGACTTTAAGTCTATGACATTATTATTTATTGATTTTATTTTGTTTTATTTCTTTGATCACCAACTGCCACGACAACACACTCGTTTTTTTTTTTTATGCAGTACTCCTGACGAACTTCACCCATTGCCCGCATCGTACCGGCTCTTAAGGTAGCTTGTGTTGGAGCAGCAGGACAAGCTCGCCATCCCGCCCGCTGCTTTCCTGCATTAATGCTCACCAAAACACAACGCACCCAGGGGAGAGATACCATGGTAAATAGGTAACCAAACCTTGCAGAGCAGCACATTGAAGCGCTTGAAAACACAGCACAACATTCCCTAATAACACTTGCAATGCATTATGACTTCAAAGGTATGACTTTAAGTCTATGACATTATTATTTATTGATTTTATTTTGTTTTATTTCTTTGATCACCAACTGCCACGACAACACACTCGTTTTTTTATGCAGTACTCCTGACGAACTTCACCCATTGCCCGCATCGTACCGGCTCTTAAGGTAGCTTGTGTTGGAGCAGCAGGACAAGCTCGCCATCCCGCCCGCTGCTTTCCTGCATTAATGCTCACCAAAACACAACGCACCCAGGGGAGAGATACCATGGTAAATAGGTAACCTATTTACCATGGTATCCCTCCCCTGCGGCGGCTGCTCTTGATCTCCGTGAACGCACGCGCTGTCTCCAAACCTTGCAGAGCAGCACATTGAAGCGCTTGAAAACACAGCACAACATTCCCTAATAACACTTGCAATGCATTATGACTTCAAAGGTATGACTTTAAGTCTATGACATTATTATTTATTGATTTTATTTTGTTTTATTTCTTTGATCACCAACTGCCACGACAACACATTCGTTTTTTTATGCAGTACTCCTGACGAACTTCACCCATTGCCCGCATCGTACCGGCTCTTAAGGTAGCTTGTGTTGGAGCAGCAGGACAAGCTCGCCATCCCGCCCGCTGCTTTCCTGCATTAATGCTCACCAGAACACAACGCACCCAGGGGAGAGATACCATGGTAAATAGGTAACCTATTTACCATGGTATCCCTCCCCTGCGGCGGCTGCTCTTGATCTCCGTGAACGCACGCGCTGTCTCCAAACCTTGCAGAGCAGCACATTGAAGCGCTTGAAAACACAGCACAACATTCCCTAATAACACTTGCAATGCATTATGACTTCAAAGGTATGACTTTAAGTCTATGACATTATTATTTATTGATTTTATTTTGTTTTATTTCTTTGATCACCAACTGCCACGACAACACACTCGTTTTTTATGCAGTACTCCTGACGAACTTCACCCATTGCCCGCATCGTACCGGCTCTTAAGGTAGCTTGTGTTGGAGCAGCGGGACAAGCTCGCCATCCCGCCCGCTGCTTTCCTGCATTAATGCTCACCAAAACACAACGCACCCAGGGGAGAGATACCATGGTAAATAGGTAACCTATTTACCATGGTATCCCTCCCCTGCGGCGGCTGCTCTTGATCTCCGTGAACGCACGCGCTGTCTCCAAACCTTGCAGAGCAGCACATTGAAGCGCTTGAAAACACAGCACAACATTCCCTAATAACACTTGCAATGCATTATGACTTCAAAGGTATGACTTTAAGTCTATGACATTATTATTTATTGATTTTATTTTGTTTTATTTCTTTGATCACCAACTGCCACGACAACACACTCGTTTTTTTATGCAGTACTCCTGACGAACTTCACCCATTGCCCGCATGGTACCGGCTCTTAAGGTAGCTTGTGTTGGAGCAGCGGGACAAGCTCGCCATCCCGCCCGCTGCTTTCCTGCATTAATGCTCACCAAAACACAACGCACCCAGGGGAGAGATGCCATGGTAAATAGGTAACCTATTTTCCATGGTATCCCTCCCCTGCGGCGGCTGCTCTTGATCTCCGTGAACGCACGCGCTGTCTCCAAACCTTGCAGAGCAGCACATTGAAGCGCTTGAAAACACAGCACAACATTCCCTAATAACACTTGCAATGCATTATGACTTCAAAGGTATGGCTTTAAGTCTATGACATTATTATTTATTGATTTTATTTTGTTTTATTTCTTTGATCACCAACTGCCACGACAACACACTCGTTTTTTTATGCAGTACTCCTGACGAACTTCACCCATTGCCCGCATCGTACCGGCTCTTAAGGTAGCTTGTGTTGGAGCAGCAGGACAAGCTCGCCATCCCGCCCGCTGCTTTCCTGCATTAATGCTCACCAAAACACAACGCACCCAGGGGAGAGATACCATGGTAAATAGGTAACCTATTTACCATGGTATCCCTCCCCTGCGGCGGCTGCTCTTGATCTCCGTGAACGCACGCGCTGTCTCCAAACCTTGCAGAGCAGCACATTGAAGCGCTTGAAAACACAGCACAACATTCCCTACTAACACTTGCAATGCATTATGACTTCAAAGGTATGACTTTAAGTCTATGACATTATTATTTATTGATTTTATTTTGTTTTATTTCTTTGATCACCAACTGCCACGACAACACACTCGTTTTTTTTATGCAGTACTCCTGACGAACTTCACCCATTGCCCGCATCGTACCGGCTCTTAAGGTAGCTTGTGTTGGAGCAGCAGGACAAGCTCGCCATCCCGCCCGCTGCTTTCCTGCATTAATGCTCACCAAAACACAACGCACCCAGGGGAGAGATACCATGGTAAATAGGTAACCTATTTACCATGGTATCCCTCCCCTGCGGCGGCTGCTCTTGATCTCCGTGAACGCACGCGCTGTCTCCAAACCTTGCAGAGCAGCACATTGAAGCGCTTGAAAACACAGCACAACATTCCCTAATAACACTTGCAATGCATTATGACTTCAAAGGTATGACTTTAAGTCTATGACATTATTATTTATTGATTTTATTTTGTTTTATTTCTTTGATCACCAACTGCCACGACAACACACTCGTTTTTTTATGCAGTACTCCTGACGAACTTCACCCATTGCCCGCATCGTACCGGCTCTGAAGGTAGCTTGTGTTGGAGCAGCAGGACAAGCTCGCCATCCCGCCCGCTGCTTTCCTGCATTAATGCTCACCAAAACACAACACACCCAGGGGAGAGATACCATGGTAAATAGGTAACCTATTTACCATGGTATCCCTCCCCTGCGGCGGCTGCTCTTGATCTCCGTGAACGCACGCGCTGTCTCCAAACCTTGCAGAGCAGCACATTGAAGCGCTTGAAAACACAGCACAACATTCCCTAATAACACTTGCAATGCATTATGACTTCAAAGGTATGACTTTAAGTCTATGACATTATTATTTATTGATTTTATTTTGTTTTATTTCTTTGATCACCAACTGCCACGACAACACACTCGTTTTTTTATGCAGTACTCCTGACGAACTTCACCCATTGCCCGCATCGTACCGGCTCTTAAGGTAGCTTGTGTTGGAGCAGCAGGACAAGCTCGCCATCCCGCCCGCTGCTTTCCTGCATTAATGCTCACCAAAACACAACGCACCCAGGGGAGAGATACCATGGTAAATAGGTAACCTATGGGTGAAGTTCGTCAGGAGTACTGCATAAAAAAAAACGAGTGTGTTGTCGTGGCAGTTGGTGATCAAAGAAATAAAACAAAATAAAATCAATAAATAATAATGTCATAGACTTAAAGTCATACCTTTGAAGTCATAATGCATTGCAAGTGTTATTAGGGAATGTTGTGCTGTGTTTTCAAGTAAATAACAATGTTGTGGTAAATAGGTAACCTATTTACCATGGTATCCCTCCCCTGCGGCGGCTGCTCTTGATCTCCGTGAACGCACGCGCTGTCTCCAAACCTTGCAGAGCAGCACATTGAAGCGCTTGAAAACACAGCACAACATTCCCTAATAACACTTGCAATGCATTATGACTTCAAAGGTATGACTTTAAGTCTATGACATTATTATTTATTGATTTTATTTTGTTTTATTTCTTTGATCACCAACTGCCACGACAACACACTCGTTTTTTTATGCAGTACTCCTGACGAACTTCACCCATTGCCCGCATCGTACCGGCTCTTAAGGTAGCTTGTGTTGGAGCAGCAGGACAAGCTCGCCATCCCGCCCGCTGCTTTCCTGCATTAATGCTCACCAAAACACAACGCACCCAGGGGAGAGATACCATGGTAAATAGGTAACCTATTTACCATGGTATCCCTCCCCTGCGGCGGCTGCTCTTGATCTCCGTGAACGCACGCGCTGTCTCCAAACCTTGCAGAGCAGCACATTGAAGCGCTTGAAAACACAGCACAACATTCCCTAATAACACTTGCAATGCATTATGACTTCAAAGGTATGACTTTAAGTCTATGACATTATTATTTATTGATTTTATTTTGTTTTATTTCTTTGATCACCAACTGCCACGACAACACACTCGTTTTTTTATGCAGTACTCCTGACGAACTTCACCCATTGCCCGCATCGTACCGGCTCTTAAGGTAGCTTGTGTTGGAGCAGCGGGACAAGCTCGCCATCCCGCCCGCTGCTTTCCTGCATTAATGCTCACCAAAACACAACGCACCCAGGGGAGAGATGCCATGGTAAATAGGTAACCTATTTACCATGGTATCCCTCCCCTGCGGCGGCTGCTCTTGATCTCCGTGAACGCACGCGCTGTCTCCAAACCTTGCAGAGCAGCACATTGAAGTGCTTGAAAACACAGCACAACATTCCCTAACAACACTTGCAATGCATTATGACTTCAAAGGTATGGCTTTAAGTCTATGACATTATTATTTATTGATTTTATTTTGTTTTATTTCTTTGATCACCAACTGCCACGACAACACACTCGTTTTTTTATGCAGTACTCCTGACGAACTTCACCCATTGCCCGCATCGTACCGGCTCTGAAGGTAGCTTGTGTTGGAGCAGCAGGACAAGCTCGCCATCCCGCCCGCTGCTTTCCTGCATTAATGCTCACCAAAACACAACACACCCAGGGGAGAGATACCATGGTAAATAGGTAACCTATTTACCATGGTATCCCTCCCCTGCGGCGGCTGCTCTTGATCTCCGTGAACGCACGCGCTGTCTCCAAACCTTGCAGAGCAGCACATTGAAGCGCTTGAAAACACAGCACAACATTCCCTAATAACACTTGCAATGCATTATGACTTCAAAGGTATGACTTTAAGTCTATGACATTATTATTTATTGATTTTATTTTGTTTTATTTCTTTGATCACCAACTGCCACGACAACACACTCGTTTTTTTATGCAGTACTCCTGACGAACTTCACCCATTGCCCGCATCGTACCGGCTCTTAAGGTAGCTTGTGTTGGAGCAGCAGGACAAGCTCGCCATCCCGCCCGCTGCTTTCCTGCATTAATGCTCACCAAAACACAACGCACCCAGGGGAGAGATACCATGGTAAATAGGTAACCTATGGGTGAAGTTCGTCAGGAGTACTGCATAAAAAAAAACGAGTGTGTTGTCGTGGCAGTTGGTGATCAAAGAAATAAAACAAAATAAAATCAATAAATAATAATGTCATAGACTTAAAGTCATACCTTTGAAGTCATAATGCATTGCAAGTGTTATTAGGGAATGTTGTGCTGTGTTTTCAAGTAAATAACAATGTTGTGGTAAATAGGTAACCTATTTACCATGGTATCCCTCCCCTGCGGCGGCTGCTCTTGATCTCCGTGAACGCACGCGCTGTCTCCAAACCTTGCAGAGCAGCACATTGAAGCGCTTGAAAACACAGCACAACATTCCCTAATAACACTTGCAATGCATTATGACTTCAAAGGTATGACTTTAAGTCTATGACATTATTATTTATTGATTTTATTTTGTTTTATTTCTTTGATCACCAACTGCCACGACAACACACTCGTTTTTTTATGCAGTACTCCTGACGAACTTCACCCATTGCCCGCATCGTACCGGCTCTTAAGGTAGCTTGTGTTGGAGCAGCAGGACAAGCTCGCCATCCCGCCCGCTGCTTTCCTGCATTAATGCTCACCAAAACACAACGCACCCAGGGGAGAGATACCATGGTAAATAGGTAACCTATTTACCATGGTATCCCTCCCCTGCGGCGGCTGCTCTTGATCTCCGTGAACGCACGCGCTGTCTCCAAACCTTGCAGAGCAGCACATTGAAGCGCTTGAAAACACAGCACAACATTCCCTAATAACACTTGCAATGCATTATGACTTCAAAGGTATGACTTTAAGTCTATGACATTATTATTTATTGATTTTATTTTGTTTTATTTCTTTGATCACCAACTGCCACGACAACACACTCGTTTTTTTATGCAGTACTCCTGACGAACTTCACCCATTGCCCGCATCGTACCGGCTCTTAAGGTAGCTTGTGTTGGAGCAGCGGGACAAGCTCGCCATCCCGCCCGCTGCTTTCCTGCATTAATGCTCACCAAAACACAACGCACCCAGGGGAGAGATGCCATGGTAAATAGGTAACCTATTTACCATGGTATCCCTCCCCTGCGGCGGCTGCTCTTGATCTCCGTGAACGCACGCGCTGTCTCCAAACCTTGCAGAGCAGCACATTGAAGTGCTTGAAAACACAGCACAACATTCCCTAACAACACTTGCAATGCATTATGACTTCAAAGGTATGGCTTTAAGTCTATGACATTATTATTTATTGATTTTATTTTGTTTTATTTATTTGATCACCAACTGCCACGACAACACACTCGTTTTTTTATGCAGTACTCCTGACGAACTTCACCCATTGCCCGCATAGTACCGGCTCTTAAGGTAGCTTGTGTTGGAGCAGCAGGACAAGCTCGCCATCCCGCCCGCTGCTTTCCTGCATTAATGCTCACCAAAACACAACGCACCCAGGGGAGAGATACCATGGTAAATAGGTAACCTATTTACCATGGTATCCCTCCCCTGCGGCGGCTGCTCTTGATCTCCGTGAACGCACGCGCTGTCTCCAAACCTTGCAGAGCAGCACATTGAAGCGCTTGAAAACACAGCACAACATTCCCTAATAACACTTGCAATGCATTATGACTTCAAAGGTATGACTTTAAGTCTATGACATTATTATTTATTGATTTTATTTTGTTTTATTTCTTTGATCACCAACTGCCACGACAACACACTCGTTTTTTTATGCAGTACTCCTGACGAACTTCACCCATTGCCCGCATCGTACCGGCTCTTAAGGTAGCTTGTGTTGGAGCAGCAGGACAAGCTCGCCATCCCGCCCGCTGCTTTCCTGCATTAATGCTCACCAAAACACAACGCACCCAGGGGAGAGATACCATGGTAAATAGGTAACCTATTTACCATGGTATCCCTCCCCTGCGGCGGCTGCTCTTGATCTCCGTGAACGCACGCGCTGTCTCCAAACCTTGCAGAGCAGCACATTGAAGCGCTTGAAAACACAGCACAACATTCCCTAATAACACTTGCAATGCATTATGACTTCAAAGGTATGACTTTAAGTCTATGACATTATTATTTATTGATTTTATTTTGTTTTATTTCTTTGATCACCAACTGCCACGACAACACACTCGTTTTTTTATGCAGTACTCCTGACGAACTTCACCCATTGCCCGCATCGTACCGGCTCTTAAGGTAGCTTGTGTTGGAGCAGCGGGACAAGCTCGCCATCCCGCCCGCTGCTTTCCTGCATTAATGCTCACCAAAACACAACGCACCCAGGGGAGAGATGCCATGGTAAATAGGTAACCTATTTACCATGGTATCCCTCCCCTGCGGCGGCTGCTCTTGATCTCCGTGAACGCACGCGCTGTCTCCAAACCTTGCAGAGCAGCACATTGAAGTGCTTGAAAACACAGCACAACATTCCCTAACAACACTTGCAATGCATTATGACTTCAAAGGTATGGCTTTAAGTCTATGACATTATTATTTATTGATTTTATTTTGTTTTATTTATTTGATCACCAACTGCCACGACAACACACTCGTTTTTTTATGCAGTACTCCTGACGAACTTCACCCATTGCCCGCATAGTACCGGCTCTTAAGGTAGCTTGTGTTGGAGCAGCAGGACAAGCTCGCCATCCCGCCCGCTGCTTTCCTGCATTAATGCTCACCAAAACACAACGCACCCAGGGGAGAGATACCATGGTAAATAGGTAACCTATTTACCATGGTATCCCTCCCCTGCGGCGGCTGCTCTTGATCTCCGTGAACGCACGCGCTGTCTCCAAACCTTGCAGAGCAGCACATTGAAGCGCTTGAAAACACAGCACAACATTCCCTAATAACACTTGCAATGCATTATGACTTCAAAGGTATGACTTTAAGTCTATGACATTATTATTTATTGATTTTATTTTGTTTTATTTCTTTGATCACCAACTGCCACGACAACACACTCGTTTTTTTTATGCAGTACTCCTGACGAACTTCACCCATTGCCCGCATCGTACCGGCTCTTAAGGTAGCTTGTGTTGGAGCAGCAGGACATGCTCGCCATCCCGCCCGCTGCTTTCCTGCATTAATGCTCACCAAAACACAACGCACCCAGGGGAGAGATACCATGGTAAATAGGTAACCTATTTACCATGGTATCCCTCCCCTGCGGCGGCTGCTCTTGATCTCCGTGAACGCACGCGCTGTCTCCAAACCTTGCAGAGCAGCACATTGAAGCGCTTGAAAACACAGCACAACATTCCCTAATAACACTTGCAATGCATTATGACTTCAAAGGTATGACTTTAAGTCTATGACATTATTATTTATTGATTTTATTTTGTTTTATTTCTTTGATCACCAACTGCCACGACAACACACTCGTTTTTTTATGCAGTACTCCTGACGAACTTCACCCATTGCCCGCATCGTACCGGCTCTTAAGGTAGCTTGTGTTGGAGCAGCAGGACAAGCTCGCCATCCCGCCCGCTGCTTTCCTGCATTAATGCTCACCAAAACACAACGCACCCAGGGGAGAGATACCATGGTAAATAGGTAACCTATTTACCATGGTATCCCTCCCCTGCGGCGGCTGCTCTTGATCTCCGTGAACGCACGCGCTGTCTCCAAACCTTGCAGAGCAGCACATTGAAGCGCTTGAAAACACAGCACAACATTCCCTAATAACACTTGCAATGCATTATGACTTCAAAGGTATGACTTTAAGTCTATGACATTATTATTTATTGATTTTATTTTGTTTTATTTCTTTGATCACCAACTGCCACGACAACACACTCGTTTTTTTATGCAGTACTCCTGACGAACTTCACCCATTGCCCGCATCGTACCGGCTCTTAAGGTAGCTTGTGTTGGAGCAGCGGGACAAGCTCGCCATCCCGCCCGCTGCTTTCCTGCATTAATGCTCACCAAAACACAACGCACCCAGGGGAGAGATACCATGGTAAATAGGTAACCTATTTACCATGGTATCCCTCCCCTGCGGCGGCTGCTCTTGATCTCCGTGAACGCACGCGCTGTCTCCAAACCTTGCAGAGCAGCACATTGAAGCGCTTGAAAACACAGCACAACATTCCCTAATAACACTTGCAATGCATTATGACTTCAAAGGTATGACTTTAAGTCTATGACATTATTATTTATTGATTTTATTTTGTTTTATTTCTTTGATCACCAACTGCCACGACAACACACTCGTTTTTTTATGCAGTACTCCTGACGAACTTCACCCATTGCCCGCATCGTACCGGCTCTTAAGGTAGCTTGTGTTGGAGCAGAAGGACAAGCTCGCCATCCCGCCCGCTGCTTTCCTGCATTAATGCTCACCAAAACACAACGCACCCAGGGGAGAGATACCATGGTATATAGGTAACCTATTTACCATGGTATCCCTCCCCTGCGGCGGCTGCTCTTGATCTCCGTGAACGCACGCGCTGTCTCCAAACCTTGCAGAGCAGCACATTGAAGCGCTTGAAAACACAGCACAACATTCCCTAATAACACTTGCAATGCATTATGACTTCAAAGGTATGACTTTAAGTCTATGACATTATTATTTATTGATTTTATTTTGTTTTATTTCTTTGATCACCAACTGCCACGACAACACACTCGTTTTTTTATGCAGTACTCCTGACGAACTTCACCCATTGCCCGCATCGTACCGGCTCTTAAGGTAGCTTGTGTTGGAGCAGCGGGACAAGCTCGCCATCCCGCCCGCTGCTTTCCTGCATTAATGCTCACCAAAACACAACGCACCCAGGGGAGAGATGCCATGGTAAATAGGTAACCTATTTACCATGGTATCCCTCCCCTGCGGCGGCTGCTCTTGATCTCCGTGAACGCACGCGCTGTCTCCAAACCTTGCAGAGCAGCACATTGAAGCGCTTGAAAACACAGCACAACATTCCCTAATAACACTTGCAATGCATTATGACTTCAAAGGTATGACTTTAAGTCTATGACATTATTATTTATTGATTTTATTTTGTTTTATTTCTTTGATCACCAACTGCCACGACAACACACTCGTTTTTTTTTATGCAGTACTCCTGACGAACTTCACCCATTGCCCGCATCGTACCGGCTCTTAAGGTAGCTTGTGTTGGAGCAGCAGGACAAGCTCGCCATCCCGCCCGCTGCTTTCCTGCATTAATGCTCACCAAAACACAACGCACCCAGGGGAGAGATACCATGGTAAATAGGTAACCTATTTACCATGGTATCCCTCCCCTGCGGCGGCTGCTCTTGATCTCCGTGAACGCACGCGCTGTCTCCAAACCTTGCAGAGCAGCACATTGAAGCGCTTGAAAACACAGCACAACATTCCCTAATAAACACTTGCAATGCATTATGACTTCAAAGGTATGACTTTAAGTCTATGACATTATTATTTATTGATTTTATTTTGTTTTATTTCTTTGATCACCAACTGCCACGACAACACACTCGTTTTTTTATGCAGTACTCCTGACGAACTTCACCCATTGCCCGCATCGTACCGGCTCTTAAGTTAGCTTGTGTTGGAGCAGCGGGACAAGCTCGCCATCCCGCCCGCTGCTTTCCTGCATTAATGCTCACCAAAAACACAACGCACCCAGGGGAGAGATGCCATGGTAAATAGGTAACCTATTTACCATGGTATCCCTCCCCTGCGGCGGCTGCTCTTGATCTCCGTGAACGCACGCGCTGTCTCCAAACCTTGCAGAGCAGCACATTGAAGTGCTTGAAAACACAGCACAACATTCAACAACACTTGCAATGCATTATGACTTCAAAGGTATGGCTTTAAGTCTATGACATTATATTTATTGATTTTATTTTGTTTTATTTCTTTGATCACCAACTGCCACGACAACACACTCGTTTTTTTATTGCAGTACTCCTGACGAACTTCACCCATTGCCCGCATAGTACCGGCTCTTAAGGTAGCTTGTGTTGGAGCAGCAGGACAAGCTCGCCATCCCGCCCGCTGCTTTCCTGCATTAATGCTCACCAAAACACAACGCACCCAGGGGAGAGATACCATGGTAAATAGGTAACCTATTTACCATGGTATCCCTCCCCTGCGGCGGCTGCTCTTGATCTCCGTGAACGCACGCGCTGTCTCCAAACCTTGCAGAGCAGCACATTGAAGCGCTTGAAAACACAGCACAACATTCCCTAACAACACTTGCAATGCATTATGACTTCAAAGGTATGACTTTAAGTCTATGACATTATTATTTATTGATTTTATTTTGTTTTATTTCTTTGATCACCAACTGCCACGACAACACACTCGTTTTTTTTATGCAGTACTCCTGACGAACTTCACCCATTGCCCGCATCGTACCGGCTCTTAAGGTAGCTTGTGTTGGAGCAGCAGGACAAGCTCGCCATCCCGCCCGCTGCTTTCCTGCATTAATGCTCACCAAAACACAACGCACCCAGGGGAGAGATACCATGGTAAATAGGTAACCTATTAGGTAACCTATTTACCATGGTAAATAGGTAACCTATTGTGGCAAAGTGCCCCCCCGTGTGTGTTATATGTTACGTGTTGTGTGTAAATGTTGGTGTATAGGCATTGGTACACGGGATATAAGCGGTCTGTGTTTCACGTGTGTGTAAATTGTATATTTGTATTTAGGCACGGGGATGGCACATCACATCACGTGCAAGTAAAAAGTAATATGTGAGCACGGGGAATTGCACTTTAATTAATTCACGTGCAGTTGTACCGAGATTCCAATTGAATGATTGACTAGCAATCGAATCTCGGTACAACTGCATAAAAGCTGCATGTTTTCACTCACTGGGGGTTGGTGTTCGGTGAGTGGAGAACGGGTTAGGAGACGGAGGGTATTTAAAAGTAATAATAGTAAAAGAAGCTCACCGTGTTTGTCTGTGTAGTTCGTTTTGTCTGTCTGTTTATTTTGGCGTGTAGTGCCGTGTCCTGTTTTGTGTTCTGTTTGGTAAACCTTTTTATTTTGTTAATAAACGCTGAGTGCAGCCATTGCACTCAGCTCAGCATCACCACCGTCTCTGTCTGTGTGTTTCTCTCTGGTCTGAGTTCCTCCCTGCAGCCATCTTTGTCACACGTGGTGTCAGAACCGGGACAACAGCGCCTCCAGGGCTCAGGCCAGAGCGGGAACCGCAGTTTTTTTTTTTGTGGAAAAGTAAATAAAAAAAAAAAAAAAAAAAAAAAAATGGAAGGCTGGAACTGGAGAGACGGCTGCAGTGAGCTGGAGGATCTCCTCGGCAGGTTGGAGGACCAAGGTTGGTGCCTTGCCTGCGGGGGTGTATGGGCACACGGTGGCTGTCTGCCCCTTCCAGGAAGAGGAGGAGGAACCAGCCCAAAGGAGGAAGGTGAGCAGAAGGAGGCAGAGAGGGGGAAAAATGAGGAGGAAGCAGAGGGAGCCAAGGTGGTGCACCATGTGCATTGCATATGGGCATGAGGACGAGGACTGCCCAGAGCAGGAGCCAGGGGAGGAGGAGCCCGAACGTCCTGCGCCTGAGTGGGAGGAGCCCGAACGTCCTGCGCCTGAGTGGGAGGAGCCCGAACGTCCTGCGCCTGAGTGGGAGGAGCCCGAACGTCCTGCGCCTGAGTGGGAGGAGCCCGAACGTCCTGCGCCTGAGTGGGAGGAGCCCCGAACGTCCTGCGCCTAAGTGGGAGGAGCCCGAATGTCCACAGCCCGAGTGGGAGGAGCCCGAACGTCCACAGCCCAAGAGGGAGGAGTCGGTGCGTCCACGTCCCAAGAGGGAGGAGTCGGTGCGTCCACGTCCCAAGAGGGAGGAGTCGGTGCGTCCACGTCCCAAAAGGGAGGAGTCGGTGCGTCCACGGCCCGAGAGGGAGGAGTCGGTGCGTCCACGGCCCGAGAGGGAGGAGTCGGTGCGTCCACGGCCCGAGAGGGAGGAGTCGGTGCGTCCTGTGTCCGGAGGGGAGGAGCTGAAGGCCCAAACCCCTATTTTTTTTTTGGGAGGGACGAGGGCGTGAAGCTCAGGCTCCACAGCAGCCGCTGTTTTTGCTGCTGAAGGGAGCCCAGCGGAGACGCCCGCCACCAGCTCTAACCCCGCTGTCGGAGGAGCCGGCAGCGCCACCAGCCCTACCCCCGCTGTCGGAGGAGCCGGCAGCGCCTCCACCACCACCCGAGGGAGAGGAGCAGGAGCTGCCTCTGCCTCCACCACCACCCGAGGGAGAGGAGCAGGAGCTGCCTCTGCCTCCACCACCCGAGGGAGAGAAGCAGGAGCTGCCTCTGCCTCCACCACCCGAGGGAGAGGAGCAGGAGCTGCCTCTGCCTCCACCACCACCCGAGGGAGAGGAGCAGGAGCTGCCTCTGCCTCCACCACCACCCGAGGGAGAGGAGCAGGAGCTGCCTCTGCCTCCACCACCCGAGGGAGAGGAGCAGGAGCTGCCTCTGCCTCCACCACCCGAGGGAGAGGAGCAGGAGCTGCCTCTGCCTCCACCATCTCCAGGAGCAGAGGAGCAGGAGCTGCCTCTGCCTCCGCCACCACCACCGCAAGGAGCAGAGGAGCAGGAGCTGCCGCTGCCTCCGCCACCACCACCGCAAGGAGCAGAGGAGCAGGAGCTGCCTCTGCCTCCACCATCTCCAGGAGCAGAGGAGCAGGAGCTGCCTCTGCCTCCGCCACCACCACCGCAAGGAGCAGAGGAGCTGGAGCTGCCTCTGCCTCCACCACCGCCAGGAGCAGAGGAGCTGGAGCTGCCTCTGCCTCCACCACCGCCAGGAGCAGAGGAGCTGGAGCTGCCTCTGCCTCCACCACCGCCAGGAGCAGAGGAGCTGGAGCTGCCTCTGCTGCCCGTACCTCCGCAGGGAGTACGGTGGCCGGAGCCCCAGAAAGGGGAGCTGCCGGCCACAAAGAAGGGGGAGGAGGTCTGGAGACCACTTTCCCCAGCAGCAGTTTCGCTGCAGGAGTTCTTGTGGCCGGAGCCCCACAGGAGGGAGCTGCCGGCTATGAAGAAGGGGGAGGTCGGGGGACCACCTGCCCCCGCAGCTTTTTCGCTGCAGGACGGGACCAGCATGCTGTCAGCCGTGCCACTACCGGCAGGGGAGCTGACAGCATTTCCAGCCATGGGCCCACTGAAGCCTCCCGTCCCAGCCCGAGACTTTTGCCTGGACTGCTGGGTATTTAAGGGGGGAGGTGGCCGTTGAGGCCATGTGTGCGTTGCACAAGGGGGGGTATATGTGGCAAAGTGCCCCCCCGTGTGTGTTATATGTTACGTGTTGTGTGTAAATGTTGGTGTATAGGCATTGGTACACGGGATATAAGCGGTCTGTGTTTCACGTGTGTGTAAATTGTATATTTGTATTTAGGCACGGGGATGGCACATCACATCACGTGCAAGTAAAAAGTAATATGTGAGCACGGGGAATTGCACTTTAATTAATTCACGTGCAGTTGTACCGAGATTCCAATTGAATGATTGACTAGCAATCGAATCTCGGTACAACTGCATAAAAGCTGCATGTTTTCACTCACTGGGGGTTGGTGTTCGGTGAGTGGAGAACGGGTTAGGAGACGGAGGGTATTTAAAAGTAATAATAGTAAAAGAAGCTCACCGTGTTTGTCTGTGTAGTTCGTTTTGTCTGTCTGTTTATTTTGGCGTGTAGTGCCGTGTCCTGTTTTGTGTTCTGTTTGGTAAACCTTTTTATTTTGTTAATAAACGCTGAGTGCAGCCATTGCACTCAGCTCAGCATCACCACCGTCTCTGTCTGTGTGTTTCTCTCTGGTCTGAGTTCCTCCCTGCAGCCATCTTTGTCACACCTATTTACCATGGTATCCCTCCCCTGCGGCGGCTGCTCTTGATCTCCGTGAACGCACGCGCTGTCTCCAAACCTTGCAGAGCAGCACATTGAAGCGCTTGAAAACACAGCACAACATTCCCTAATAACACTTGCAATGCATTATGACTTCAAAGGTATGACTTTAAGTCTATGACATTATTATTTATTGATTTTATTTTGTTTTATTTCTTTGATCACCAACTGCCACGACAACACACTCGTTTTTTTATGCAGTACTCCTGACGAACTTCACCCATTGCCCGCATCGTACCGGCTCTTAAGGTAGCTTGTGTTGGAGCAGAAGGACAAGCTCGCCATCCCGCCCGCTGCTTTCCTGCATTAATGCTCACCAAAACACAACGCACCCAGGGGAGAGATACCATGGTAAATAGGTAACCTATTTACCATGGTATCCCTCCCCTGCGGCGGCTGCTCTTGATCTCCGTGAACGCACGCGCTGTCTCCAAACCTTGCAGAGCAGCACATTGAAGCGCTTGAAAACACAGCACAACATTCCCTAATAACACTTGCAATGCATTATGACTTCAAAGGTATGACTTTAAGTCTATGACATTATTATTTATTGATTTTATTTTGTTTTATTTCTTTGATCACCAACTGCCACGACAACACACTCGTTTTTTTTATGCAGTACTCCTGACGAACTTCACCCATTGCCCGCATCGTACCGGCTCTTAAGGTAGCTTGTGTTGGAGCAGCGGGACAAGCTCGCCATCCCGCCCGCTGCTTTCCTGCATTAATGCTCACCAAAACACAACGCACCCAGGGGAGAGATGCCATGGTAAATAGGTAACCTATTTACCATGGTATCCCTCCCCTGCGGCGGCTGCTCTTGATCTCCGTGAACGCACGCGCTGTCTCCAAACCTTGCAGAGCAGCACATTGAAGTGCTTGAAAACACAGCACAACATTCCCTAATAACACTTGCAATGCATTATGACTTCACAGGTATGGCTTTAAGTCTATGACATTATTATTTATTGATTTTATTTTGTTTTATTTCTTTGATCACCAACTGCCACGACAACACACTCGTTTTTTTTATGCAGTACTCCTGACGAACTTCACCCATTGCCCGCATCGTACCGGCTCTTAAGGTAGCTTGTGTTGGAGCAGCAGGACAAGCTCGCCATCCCGCCCGCTGCTTTCCTGCATTAATGCTCACCAAAACACAACGCACCCAGGGGAGAGATACCATGGTAAATAGGTAACCTATTTACCATGGTATCCCTCCCCTGCGGCAGCTGCTCTTGATCTCCTGTGAACGCACGCGCTGTCTCCAAACCTTGCAGAGCAGCACATTGAAGCGCTTGAAAACACAGCACAACATTCCCTAATAACACTTGCAATGCATTATGACTTCAAAGGTATGACTTTAAGTCTATGACATTATTATTATTGATTTTATTTTGTTTTATTTCTTTGATCACCAACTGCCACGACAACACACTCGTTTTTTTTATGCAGTACTCCTGACGAACTTCACCCTTTGCCCGCATCGTACCGGCTCTTAAGGTAGCTTGTGTGGAGCAGCAGGACAAGCTCGCCATCCCGCCCGCTGCTTTCCTGCATTAATGCTCACCAAAACACAACGCACCCAGGGGAGAGATACCATGGTAAATAGGTAACCTATTTACCATGGTATCCCTCCCCTGCGGCGGCTGCTCTTGATCTCCGTGAACGCACGCGCTGTCCTCCAAACCTTGCAGAGCAGCACATGGAAGCGCTTGAAAACACAGCACAACATTCCCTAATAACACTTGCAATGCATTATGACTTCAAAGGTATGACTTTAAGTCTATGACATTATTATTTATTGATTTTATTTGTTTTATTTCTTTGATCACCAACTGCCACGACAACACACTCGTTTTTTTTTATGCAGTACTCCTGACGAACTTCTCCCATTGCCCGCATCGTACCGCTCTTAAGGTAGCTTGTGTTGGAGCAGCAGGACAAGCTCGCCATCCCGCCCCGCTGCTTTCCTGCATTAATGCTCACCAAAACACAACGCACCCAGGGGAGAGATACCATGGTAAATAGGTAACCTATTTACCATGGTATCCCTCCCCTGCGGCGGCTGCTCTTGATCTCCGTGAACGCACGCGCTGTCTCCAAACCTTGCAGAGCAGCACATTGAAGCGCTTGAAAACACAGCACAACATTCCCTAATAACACTTGCAATGCATTATGACTTCAAAGGTATGACTTTAAGTCTATGACATTATTATTTATTGATTTTATTTTGTTTTATTTCTTGATCACCAACTGCCACGACAACACACTCGTTTTTTTATGCAGTACTCCTGACGAACTTCACCCATTGCCCGCATCGTACCGGCTCTTAAGGTAGCTTGTGTTGGAGCAGCGGGACAAGCTCGCCATCCCGCCCGCTGCTTTCCTGCATTAATGCTCACCAAAACACAACGCACCCAGGGGAGAGATACCATGGTAAATAGGTAACCTATTTACCATGGTATCCCTCCCCTGCGGCGGCTGCTCTTGATCTCCGTGAACGCACGCGCTGTCTCCAAACCTTGCAGAGCAGCACATTGAAGCGCTTGAAAACACAGCACAACATTCCCTAATAACACTTGCAATGCATTATGACTTCAAAGGTATGACTTTAAGTCTATGACATTATTATTTATTGATTTTATTTGTTTTATTTCTTTGATCACCAACTGCACGACAACACACTCGTTTTTTTATGCAGTACTCCTGACGAACTTCACCCATTGCCCGCATCGTACCGGCTCTTAAGGTAGCTTGTGTTGGAGCAGCAGGACAAGCTCGCCATCCCGGCCCGCTGCTTTCCTGCATTAATGCTCACCAAAACACAACGCACCCAGGGGGAGAGATGCCATGGTAAATAGGTAACCTATTTACCATGGTATCCCTCCCCTGCGGCGGCTGCTCTTGATCTCCGTGAACGCACGCGCTGTCTCCAAACCTTGCAGAGCAGCACATTGAAGCGCTTGAAAACACAGCACAACATTCCCTAATAACACTTGCAATGCATTATGACTTCAAAGGTATGACTTTAAGTCTATGACATTATTATTTATTGATTTTATTTTGTTTTATTTCTTTGATCACCAACTGCCACGACAACACACTCGTTTTTTTATGCAGTACTCCTGACGAACTTCACCCATTGCCCGCATCGTACCGGCTCTTTTATGGTAGCTTGTGTTGGAGCAGCAGGACAAGCTCGCCATCCCGCCCGCTGCTTTCCTGCATTAATGCTCACCAAAACACAACGCACCCAGGGGAGAGATACCATGGTAAATAGGTAACCTATTTACCATGGTATCCCTCCCCTGCGGCGGCTGCTCTTGATCTCCGTGAACGCACGCGCTGTCTCCAACCTTGCAGAGCAGCACATTGAAGCGCTTGAAAACACAGCACAACATTCCCTAATAACACTTGCATGCATTATGACTTCAAAGGTATGACTTTAAGTCTATGACATTATTATTTATTGATTTTATTTGGTTTTATTTCTTTGATCACCAACTGCCACGACAACACACTCGTTTTTTTTATGCAGTACTCCTGACGAACTTCACCCATTGCCCGCATCGTACCGGCTCTTAAGGTAGCTTGTGTTGGAGCAGCAGGACAAGCTCGCCATCCCGCCCGCTGCTTTCCTGCATTAATGCTCACCAAAACACAACGCACCCAGGGGAGAGATACCATGGTAAATAGGTAACCTATTTACCATGGTATCCCTCCCCTGCGGCGGCTGCTCTTGATCTCCGTGAACGCACGCGCTGTCTCCAAACCTTGCAGAGCAGCACATTGAAGCGCTTGAAAACACAGCACAACATTCCCTAATAACACTTGCAATGCATTATGACTTCAAAGGTATGACTTTAAGTCTATGACATTATTATTTATTGATTTTATTTTGTTTTATTTCTTTGATCACCAACTGCCACGACAACACACTCGTTTTTTTATGCAGTTACTCCTGACGAACTTCACCCATTGCCCGCATCGTACCGCTCTTAAGGTAGCTTGTGTTGGAGCAGCGGGACAAGCTCGCCATCCCGCCCGCTGCTTTCCTGCATTAATGCTCACCAAAACACAACGCACCCAGGGGGAGAGATGCCATGGTAAATAGGTAACCTATTTACCATGGTATCCCTCCCCTGCGGCGGCTGCTCTTGATCTCCGTGAACGCACGCGCTGTCTCCAAACCTTGCAGAGCAGAACATTGAAGTGCTTGAAAACACAGCACAACATTCCCTAATAACACTTGCAATGCATTATGACTTCAAAGGTATGGCTTTAAGTCTATGACATTATTATTTATTGATTTTATTTTGTTTTATTCTTTGATCACCAACTGCCACGACAACACACTCGTTTTTTTATGCAGTACTCCTGACGAACTTCACCCATTGCCCGCATCGTACCGGCTCTTAAGGTAGCTTGTGTTGGAGCAGCAGGACAAGCTCGCCATCCCGCCCGCTGCTTTCCTGCATTAATGCTCACCAAAACACAACGCACCCAGGGGAGAGATACCATGGTAAATAGGTAACCTATTTACCATGGTATCCCTCCCCTGCGGCGGCTGCTCTGATCTCCGTGAACGCACGCGCTGTCTCCAAACCTTGCAGAGCAGCACATTGAAGCGCTTGAAAAACACAGCACAACATTCCCCTAATAACACTTGCAATGCATTATGACTTCAAAGGTATGACTTTAAGTCTATGACATTATTATTTATTGATTTTATTTTGTTTTATTTCTTTGATCACCAACTGCCACGACAACACACTCGTTTTTTTATGCAGTACTCCTGACGAACTTCACCCATTGCCCGCATCGTACCGACTCTTAAGGTAGCTTGTGTTGGAGCAGCAGGACAAGCTCGCCATCCCGCCCGCTGCTTTCCTGCATTAATGCTCACCAAAACACAACGCACCCAGGGGAGAGATACCATGGTAAATAGGTAACCTATTTACCATGGTATCCCTCCCCTGCGGCGGCTGCTCTTGATCTCCGTGAACGCACGCGCTGTCTCCAAACCTTGCAGAGAAGCACATTGAAGCGCTTGAAACACAGCACAACATTCCCTAATAACACTTGCAATGCATTATGACTTCAAAGGTATGACTTTAAGTCTATGACATTATTATTTATTGATTTTATTTTGTTTTATTTCTTTGATCACCAACTGCCACGACAACACACTCGTTTTTTTATGCAGTACTCCTGACGAACTTCACCCATTGCCCGCATCGTACCGGCTCTTAAGGTAGCTTGTGTTGGAGCAGCAGGACAAGCTCGCCATCCCGCCCGCTGCTTTCCTGCATTAATGCTCACCAAAACACAACGCACCCTTGGGGAGAGATACCATGGTATATAGGTAACCTATTTACCATGGTATCCCTCCCCTGCGGCGGCTGCTCTTGATCTCCGTTGAACGCACGCGCTGTCTCCAAACCTTGCAGAGCAGCACATTGAAGCGCTTGAAAACACAGCACAACATCCCTAATAACACTTGCAATGCATTATGACTTCAAAGGTATGACTTTAAGTCTATGACATTATTATTTATTGATTTTATTTTGTTTTATTTCTTTGATCACCAACTGCCACGGACAACACACTCGTTTTTTTATGCAGTACTCCTGACGAACTTCACCCATTGCCCGCATCGTACCGGCTCTTAAGGTAGCTTGTGTTGGAGCAGCAGGACAAGCTCGCCATCCCGCCCGCTGCTTTCCTGCATTAATGCTCACCAAAACACAACGCACCCAGGGGAGAGATACCATGTAAATAGGTAACCATGTATTTACCATGGTATCCCTCCCCTGCGGCGGCTGCTCTTGATCTGCGGCTGCTCTTGATCTCCGTGAACGCACGCGCTGTCTCCAAACCTTGCAGAGCAGCACTTGAAGCGCTTGAAAACACAGCACAACATTCCCCTAATAACACTTGCAATGCATTATGACTTCAAAGGTATGACTTTAAGTCTATGACATTATTATTATTGATTTTATTTTGTTTTATTTCTTTGATCACCAACTGCCACGACAACACACTCGTTTTTTTATGCAGTACTCCTGTCGAACTTCACCCATTGCCCGCATCGTACCGGCTCTTAAGGTAGCTTGTGTTGGAGCAGCAGGACAAGCTCGCCATCCCGCCCGCTGCTTTCCTGCATTAATGCTCACCAAAACACAACGTACCCAGGGGAGAGATACCATGGTAAATAGGTAACCTATTTACCATGGTATCCCTCCCCTGCGGGCGGCTGCTCTTGATCTCCGGCTGCTCTTGATCTCCGTGAACGCACGCGCTGTCTCCAAACCTTGCAGAGCAGCACATTGAAGCGCTTGAAAACACAGCACAACATTCCCTAATAACACTTGCAATGCATTATGACTTCAAAGGTATGACTTTAAGTCTATGACATTATTATTTATTGATTTTATTTTGTTTTATTTCTTTGATCACCAACTGCCACGACAACACACTCGTTTTTTTATGCAGTACTCCTGACGAACTTCACCCATTGCCCGAATCGTACCGGCTCTGAAGGTAGCTTGTGTTGGGAGCAGCAGGACAAGCTCGCCATCCGCCCGCTGCTTTCCTGCATTAATGCTCACCAAAACACAACGCACCAGGGGAGAGATACCATGGTAAATAGGTACCTATTTACCATGGTATCCCTCCCCTGCGGCGGCTGCTCTTGATCTCCGTGAACGCACGCGCTGTCTCCAAACCTTGCAGAGCAGCACATTGAAGCGCTTGAAAACACAGCACAACATTCCCTAATAACACTTGCAATGCATTATGACTTGAAAGGTATGACTTTAAGTCTATGACATTATTATTTATTGATTTTATTTTGTTTTATTTCTTTGATCACCAACTGCCACGACAACACACTCGTTTTTTTATGTAGTACTCCTGACGAATTTCACCCATTGCCCGCATCGTACCGCTCTTAAGGTAGCTTGTGTTGGGAGCAGCAGGACAAGCTCGCCATCCGCCCGCTGCTTTCCTGCATTAATGCTCACCAAAACACAACTCACCCAGGGGAGAGATACCATGGTAAATAGGTAACCTATTTACCATGGTATCCCTCCCCTGCGGCGGCTGCTCTTGATCTCCGTGAACGCACGCGCTGTCTCCAAACCTTGCAGAGCAGCACATTGAAGCGCTTGAAAACACAGCACACCATTCCCTAATAACACTAGCAATGCATTATGACTTCAATGGTATGACTTTAAGTCTATGACATTATTATTTATTGATTTTATTTTGTTTTATTTCTTTGATCACCAACTGCCACGACAACACACTCGTTTTTTTATGCAGTACTCCTGACGAACTTCACCCATTGCCCGCATCGTACCGGCTCTGAAGGTAGCTTGTGTTGGAGCAGCAGGACAAGCTCGCCATCCCGCCCGCTGCTTTCCTGCATTAATGCTCACCAAAACACAACGCACCCAGTGGAGAGATACCATGGTAAATAGGTAACCTATTTACCATGGATCCCTCCCCTGCGGCGGCTGCTTGATCTCGGCTGCTCTTGATCTCCGTGAACGCACCCGCTGTCTCCAAACCTTGCAGAGCAGCACATTGAAGCGCTTGAAAACACAGCACAACATTCCCTAATAACACTTGCAATGCATTATGACTTCAAAGGTATGACTTTAAGTCTATGACATTATATTTATTGATTTTATTTTGTTTTATTTCTTTGATCACCAACTGCCACGACAACACACTCGTTTTTTTTTATGCAGTACTCCTGACGAACTTCACCCATTGCCCGCATCGTACCGGCTCTTAAGGTAGCTTGTGTTGGAGCAGCAGGACAAGCTCGCCATCCGCCCGCTGCTTTCCTGCATTAATGCTCACCAAAACACAACGCACCCAGGGGAGAGATACCATGGTAAATAGGTAACCTATTTACCATGGTATCCCTCCCCTGCGGCGGCTGCTCTTGATCTCCGTGAACGCACGCGCTGTCTCCAAACCTTGCAGAGCAGCACATTGAAGCGCTGAAAACACAGCACAACATTCCCTAATAACACTTGCAATGCATTATGACTTCAAAGGTATGACTTTAAGTCTATGACATTATTATTTATTGATTTTATTTTGTTTTATTTCTTTGATCACCAACTGCCACGACAACACACTCGTTTTTTTATGCAGTACTCCTGACGAACTTCACCCATTGCCCGCATCGTACCGGCTCTTAAGGTAGCTTGTGTTGGAGCAGCAGGACAAGCTCGCCATCCCGCCCGCTGCTTTCCTGCATTAATGCTCACCAAACACAACGCACCCAGGGGAGAGATACCATGGTAAATAGGTAACCTATTTACCATGGTATCCCTCCCTGCGGCGGCTGCTCTTGATCTCCGTGAACGCACGCGCTGTCTCCAAACCTTGCAGAGCAGCACATTGAAGCGCTTGAAAACACAGCACAACATTCCCTAATAACACTTGCAATGCATATGACTTCAAAGGTATGACTTTAAGTCTATGACATTAGTATTTATTGATTTTATTTTGTTTTATTTCTTTGATCACCAACTGCCACGACAACACTCGTTTATTTATGCAGTACTCCTGACGAACTTCACCCATTGCCCGCATCGTACCGGCTCTTAAGGTAGCTTGTGTTGGAGCAGCGGGACAAGCTCGCCATCCCGCCCGCTGCTTTCCTGCATTAATGCTCACCAAAACACAACGCACCCAGGGGAGAGATGCCATGGTAAATAGGTAACCTATTTACCATGGTATCCCTCCCCTGCGGCGGCTGCTCTTGATCTCCGTGAACGCACGCGCTGTCTCCAAACCTTGCAGAGCAGCACATTGAAGCGCTTGAAAACACGCACAACATGCCCTAATAACACTTGCAATGCATTATGACTTCAAAGGTATGAATTTAAGTCTATGACATTATTATTTATTGATTTTATTTTGTTTTATTTCTTTGATCACCAACTGCCACGACAACACACTCGTTTTTTTATGCAGTACTCCTGACGAACTTCACCCATTGCCCGCATCGTACCGGCTCTTAAGGTAGCTTGTGTTGGAGCAGCAGGACAAGCTTGCCATCCCGCCCGCTGCTTTCCTGCATTAATGCTCACCAAAACACAACGCACCCAGGGGAGAGATACCATGGTAAATAGGTAACCTATTTTACCATGGTATCCCTCCCTGCGGCGGCTGCTCTTGATCTCGTGAACGCACGCGCTGTCTCCAACCTTGCAGAGCAGCACATTGAAGCGCTTGAAAACACAGCACAACATTCCCTAATAACACTTGCAATGCATTATGACTTCAAAGGTATGACTTTAAGTCTATGACATTATATTTATTGATTTTATTTGTTTTATTTCTTTGATCACCAACTGCCACGACAACACACTCGTTTTTTTATGCAGTACTCCTGACGAACTTCACCCATTGCCCGCATCGTACCGACTCTTAAGGTAGCTTGTGTTGGAGCAGCAGGACAAGCTCGCCATCCCGCCCGCTGCTTTCCTGCATTAATGCTCACCAAAACACAACGCACCCAGGGGAGAGATTACCATGGTAAATAGGTAACCTATTTACCATGGTATCCCTCCCCTGCGGCGGCTGCTCTTGATCTCCGTGAACGCACGCGCTGTCTCCAAACCTTGCAGAGCAGCACATTGAAGCGCTTGAAAACACAGCACAACATTCCCTAATAACACTTGCAATGCATTATGACTTCAAAGGTATGACTTTAAGTCTATGACATTATTATTTATTGATTTTATTTTGTTTATTTCTTTGATCACCAACTGCCACGACAACACACTCGTTTTTTTTATGCAGTACTCCTGACGAACTTCACCCATTGCCCGCATCGTACCGGCTCTTAAGGTAGCTTGTGTTGGAGCAGCAGGACAAGCTCGCCATCCCGCCCGCTGCTTTCCTGCATTAATGCTCACCAAAACACAACGCACCCAGGGGAGAGATACCATGGTATATAGGTAACCTATTTACCATGGTATCCCTCCCTGCGGCGGGCCTGCTCTTGATCTCCGTGAACGCACGCGCTGTCTCCAAACCTTGCAGAGCAGCACATTGAAGCGCTTGAAAACACAGCACAACATCCCTAATAACACTGCAATGCATTATGACTTCAAAGGTATGACTTTAAGTCTATGACATTATTATTTATTGATTTTATTTTGTTTTATTTCTTTGATCACCAACTGCCACGACAACACACTCGTTTTTTTATGCAGTACTCCTGACGAACTTCACCCATTGCCCGCATCGTACCGGCTCTTAAGGTAGCTTGTGTTGGAGCAGCAGGACAAGCTCGCCATCCCGCCCGCTGCTTTCCTGCATTAATGCTCACCAAAACACAACGCACCCAGGGGAGAGATACCATGGTAAATAGGTAACCTATTTACCATGGTATCCTCCCCTGCGGCGGCTGCTCTTGATCTCCGTGAACGCACGCGCTGTCTCCAAACCTTGCAGAGCAGCACATTGAAGCGCTGAAAACACAGCACAACATTCCCTAATAACACTTTCAATGCATTATGACTTCAAAGGTATGACTTTAAGTCTATGACATTATTATTTATTGATTTATTTGTTTTATTTCTTTGATCACCAACTGCCACGACAACACACTCGTTTTTTTATGCAGTACTCCTGACGAACTTCACCCATTGCCCGCATCGTACCGGCTCTTAAGGTAGCTTGTGTTGGAGCAGCAGGACAAGCTCGCCATCCCGCCCGCTGCTTTCCTGCATTAATGCTCACCAAAACACAACGTACCCAGGGGAGAGATACCATGGTAAATAGGTAACCTATTTACCATGGTATCCCTCCCCTGCGGCGGCTGCTCTTGATCTCCGTGAACGCACGCGCTGTCTCCAAACCTTGCAGAGCAGCACATTGAAGCGCTTGAAAACACAGGCACAACATTCCCTAATAACACTTGCAATGCATTATGACTTCAAAGGTATGACTTTAAGTCTATGACATTATTATTTATTGATTTTATTTGTTTTATTTCTTTGATCACCAACTGCCACGACAACACACTCGTTTTTTTTTATGCAGTACTCCTGACGAACTTCACCCATTGCCCGCATCGTACCGGCTCTTAAGGTAGCTGTGTTGGAGCAGCAGGACAAGCTCGCCATCCCCGCCCGCTGCTTTCCTGCATTAATGCTCACCAAAACACAACGCACCCAGGGGAGAGATACCATGGTAAATAGGTAACCATTTACCATGGTATCCCTCCCCTGCGGCGGCTGCTCTTGATCTCCGTGAACGCACGCGCTGTCTCCAAACTTGCAGAGCAGCACATTGAAGCGCTTGAAAACACAGCACAACTTCCCTAATAACACTTGCAATGCATTATGACTTCAAAGGTATGATTTTAAGTCTATGACATTATTATTTATTGATTTTATTTTGTTTTATTTCTTTGATCACCACTGCCACGACAACACACTCGTTTTTTAATGCAGTACTCCTGACGAACTTCACCCATTGCCCGCATCGTACCGGCTCTGAGGTAGCTTGTGTTGGAGCAGCAGGGACAAGCTCGCCATCCGCCCGCTGCTTTCCTGCATTAATGCTCACCAAAACACAACGCACCCAGGGGAGAGATACCATGGTAAATAGGTAACCTATTTACCATGGTATCCCTCCCTGCGGCGGCTGCTCTTGATCTCCGTGAACGCACGCGCTGTCTCCAAACCTTGCAGAGCAGCACATTGAAGCGCTTGAAAACACAGCACAACATTCCCTAATAACACTTGCAATGCATTATGACTTCAAAGTATGACTTAAGTCTATGACATAATTATTTATTGATTTTATTTTGTTTTATTTCTTTGATCACACCCAACTGCCACGACAACACACTCGTTTTTTTTATGCAGTACTCCTGACGAACTTCACCCATTGCCCGCATCGTACCGGCTCTTAAGGGTAGCTTGTGTTGGAGCAGCAGGACAAGCTCGCCATCCCGCCCGATGCTTTCCTGCATTAATGCTCACCAAAACACAACGCACCCCAGGGGAGAGATACCATGGTAAATAGGTAACCTATTTACCATGGTATCCCTCCCCTGCGGCGGCTGCTCTTGATCTCCGTGAACGCACGCGCTGTCTCCAAACCTTGCAGAGCAGCACATTGAAGCGCTTGAAAACACAGCACAACATTCCCTAATAACACTTGCAATGCATTATGACTTCAAAGGTATGACTTTAAGTCTATGACATTATTATTTATTGATTTTATTTTGTTTTATTTCTTTGATCACCAACTGCACACACACACTCGTTTTTTTTTTATGCAGTACTCCTGACGAACTTCACCCATTGCCCGCATCGTACCGGCTCTAAGGTAGCTTGTGTTGGAGCAGCAGGACAAGCTCGCCATCCCGCCCGCTGCTTTCCTGCATTAATGCTCACCAAAACACAACGCACCCAGGGGAGAGATACCATGGTAAATAGGTAACCTATTTACCATGGTATCCCTCCCCTGCGGCGGCTGCTCTTGATCTCCGTGAACGCACGCGCTGTCTCCAAACCTTGCAGAGCAGACACTTGAAGCGCTTGAAAACACAGCACAACATCCCTAATAACACTTGCAATGCATTATGACTTCAAAGGTATGACTTTAAGTCTATGACATTATTATTTATTGATTTTATTTTGTTTTATGTCTGTGATCACCAACTGCCACGACAACACACTCGTTTTTTTATGCAGTACTCCTGACGAACTTCACCCATTGCCCGCATCGTACGGCTCTTAAGGAGCTTGTGTTGGAGCAGCAGGACAAGCTCGCCATCCCGCCCCGTGATTTCCTGCATTAATGCTCACCAAAACACAACGCACCCAGGGGAGAGATACCATGGTAATAGGAACCTATTTACCATGGTATCCCTCCCCTGCGGCGGCTGCTCTTGATCGCCGTGAACGCACGCGCTGTCTCCAAACCTTGCAGAGCAGCACTTGAAGCGCTTGAAAACACAGCACAACATTCCCTAATAACACTTGCAATGCATTATGACTTCAAAGGTAAGGACTTTAAGTCTATGACATTATTATTTATTGATTTTAATTTGTTTTATTTCTTTGATCACCAACAGCCACGACAACACACTCGTTTTTTTATGCAGTACTCTGACGAACTTCACCCATTGCCCGCATCGTACCGGCTCTTAAGGTAGCTTGTGTTGGAGCAGCAGGACAAGCTCGCCATCCCCGCCGCTGCTTTCCTACATTAATGCTCACCAAAACACAACGCACCCAGGGGAGAGATACCATGGTAAATAGGTAACCTATTTACCATGGTATCCCTCCCCTGCGGCGGCTGCTCTTGATCTCCGTGAACGCACGCGCTGTCTCCAAACCTTGCAGAGCAGCACATTGAAGCGCTTGAAAACACAGCACAACATTCCCTAATAACACTTGCAATGCATTATGACTTCAAAGGTATGACTTTAAGTCTATGACATTATTATTTATTGATTTTATTTTGTTTTATTTCTTTGATCACCAACTGCCACGACAACACACTCGTTTTTTATGCAGTACTCCTGACGAACTTCACCCATTGCCCGCATCGTACCGGCTCTTAAGGTAGCTTGTGTTGGAGCAGCGGGACAAGCTCGCCATCCCGCCCGCTGCTTTCCTGCATTAATGCTCACCAAAACACAACGCACCCAGGGGAGAGATACCATGGTA
Source organism: Acipenser ruthenus (assembly GCF_902713425.1). NCBI lineage: Eukaryota > Metazoa > Chordata > Actinopteri > Acipenseriformes > Acipenseridae > Acipenser > Acipenser ruthenus. The sequence goes on from NW_026708669.1 coordinate 39,187, forward strand.
AATAGGTAACCTATTTACCATGGTATCCCTCCCCTGCGGCGGCTGCTCTTGATCTGCCGTGACGCACGCGCTGTCTCCAAACCTTGCAGAGCAGCACATTGAAGCGCTTGAAAACACAGCACAACATTCCCTAATAACACTTGCAATGCATTATGACTTCAAAGGTATGACTTTAAGTCTATGACATTATTATTTATTGATTTTATTTTGTTTTATTTCTTTGATCACCAACTGCCACGACAACACACTCGTTTTTTTTATGCAGTACTCCTGACGAACTTCACCCATTGCCCGCATCGTACCGGCTCTTAAGGTAGCCTGTGTTGGAGCAGCAGGACAAGCTCGCCATCCCGCCCGCTGCTTTCCTGCATTAATGCTCACCAAAACACAACGCACCCAGGGGAGAGATACCATGGTAAATAGGTAACCTATTTACCATGGTATCCCTCCCCTGCGGCGGCTGCTCTTGATCTCCGTGAACGCACGCGCCTGTCTCCAAACCTTGCAGAGCAGCACATTGAAGCGCTTGAAAACACAGCACAACATCCCTAATAACACTTGCAATGCATTATGACTTCAAGGTATGACTTTAAGTCTATGACATTATTATTTATTGATTTTATTTGTTTTATTTCTTGATTACCAACTGCCACGACAACACACTCGTTTTTTTATGCAGTACTCCTGACTAACTTCACCCATTGCCCGCATCGTACCGGCTTTGAAGGTAGCTGTGTTGGAGCAGCAGGACAAGCTCGCCATCCCGCCCGCTGCTTTCCTGCATTAATGCTCACCAAAACACAACGCACCCAGGGGAGAGATACCATGGTAATTAGGTAACCTATTTCCATGGTATCCCTCCCCTGCGGCGGCTGCTCTTGATCTCCGTGAACGCACGCGCTGTCTCCAAACCTTGCAGAGCAGCACTTGAAGCGCTTGAAAACACAGCACAACATTCCCTAATAACACTTGCAATGCATTATGACTTCAAAGGTATGACTTTAAGTCTATGACATTATTATTTA
>NW_026708670.1:0-40203 GCF_902713425.1 Acipenser ruthenus
CGTCATAATTTTTGTTTACGAGTGTAAGTCGCCCTGGACAAGTGCGTCTGCTAATTAATAAATAAATAAATAAATAAATAAATAAATAAATAAATAAATAAATTAATAATAATAAAAAATAACAATAATAATAATTACGTTTTACTTGTTGTCACGTATGTGCGTGATATTTTCCTTTCATGTAAATAGGTGTTTTATTATTATTTATTTATTTATGTAAGGTAGCAATGCGCTTCCTTAATAGCTGTAATTACAGAACCGCATCTGAATGAACTGCGTTGAACCAGGCAGCTGTGAAAGGGAGACATTAAGGGTGCGTTCACGGAGATCATTCTGTGCAGAATCTGACCAGTTGATAGAAGTTCATTGGATCAATTGGTCACATTCTGCACAATATCTGCGCAGAATGATCTCCGTGAACGCACGCTGAGACTTTATTCACTTCAGTGCGCAAGCGCAGCTGTAAAACGAGAGAGCGACGCTGGGAAATGCAGTCTTTCGATTTCACTTCAATGCGCAAGCGCCGCTGTATAAAGAGAGAGCGATGCTGAGAAATGCAGACTTTCTATATTCACTTCAATGTGCATGTCCCGAGGGAACATCAATTAAATGCACGTCCCCTTTTCCCCCGGGTGCACGAGTATTATGAGGCCGGGCTGGAGTTCCACGAGGTCGGGGTGAACACTTGCACAAGAGCTGCGGAGACCTCGTTAGAAGCAGCCCCGGAGGCCAGCGAAAACAGCCGAGAGTTAAGCCCCTCCCCGCCGTGGCTTCGGCTGCCTTCCGCCACGTCACGTCGGACGGGACTCTGGTCATGTGTTTTGCAACATGACCAGAGTTCCGTCCGTCTTGAAGTGGCGGATGGCTGCCGATGCCACGGTGGGGAGGGGCTTAATTCCCGGCTATTTTCAAACTCGGCGGGAAGGCAGCAGGAGGCTCCGTTCACGGCTAACTCCCCGCGATCCCCGCTGACCGATCGGAGCCGGTTTTAGCGCTCCAGGCAGTCGGATACTTTAGCGCCTCAGCAGCGGGGGCGACGACCTCTAACATTCCCCGGGCCTGCCCGAGTGTAAGGCTTTGACCCGTCTGCCGGGGGAAAAAAACACCTGCATGTCCCCCGTCCCCCCCCGGGTGCACGGGTGTTATGAGGCCGGGCTGGAGTTCCACGAGCTCGGGGGTGAACACCTGCTCATCCCCCGCGGAGCTGCACGGGGGTTAGCCTGGGTCCCGTGTCTCGATGGAACATCGTTTCAATGCACGTCCTCTGTAACCCGCGGCGCACGAGTATTATGAGGCCGTGCTGGAATTCCGCGAGGTCTGGGTGAACACTTGCACAAGCGCTGCGGAGGCCCCCCCTGTCCTTAACCCTTTCAGACCTGGTGTCCATTACAATGGACATCACATGTTTGAGCGTTTTTTCTAGAGTTCTAAAAACACCTGCAGTGTTTTTAGAAGAATTCTTGCAGAAATCAGATTTCTTTAGCAATTCAAACAAGAGTAACAGCATTTGCATCGGGTTCCCCAATGTCATAATTATTTTCCACCAGTAGATGGCAGCAGCCCCAAAGAAGTGGCGTCAAAAAACATTGAAATACTTGAAAATGTACCTTTTTGAAGTGTTTTTCAGCCATGCAACCAGGCAGAAACACCATTTCAAGGGCTGTGGGATCAGACCAACAGTCTGTGACTGAGCCCAGTGTTTTTAGAGCGATTCCTGCAAAATTCAGGTTTTTTGCCATTCAAATCAGTCGACCGCTGCTTTAAGCCTATGGGGAGTTTGGAACACTTTTGGCAGGCTCTCAAAACATCGGCGAATGCGGTAGGTGGCTGAAACTTGCTACAGAGCACCTCTAGGACGTGTAGATAATTGGTTGAAAAGCACAGGTCGCTGGGCCTTTCGGTTCCGACGCCGCCCCTGTCCTTGAATGCCACTTCGAAGTGGTCTGCGGGCCCCTTGAAAACGTACCTTTTGAAGGGTTTTTCAGCCATGCAACCAGGTAGAAACATCATTTCAAGGGCTGTAGGATCAGACTAACAGTCTGTGACTGACCCCAGTGTTTTTAGAGCAATTCCTGCAAAATTCTGGTTTTTTGCCATTAAAATAAGTCGACCGCTGCTTTAAGCCTATGGCCAAATTTGGAGCAATTTCGGCAGGCTCTCAAAGAATCAGCGAATGTGGTAGGTGGCTGAAAATTGCTACAGAGCACCTCTAGGACATGCAGATAAGAGGGTGAAAAGCACAGGTTGCTGGGCCTTTCGGTTCGGACGCTGCCCCTGTCCTTGAATGCCACTTCTAAGTGGACTGCGGACCACTTTAAAAACTATATCTTTGTGTTCGCTGGGTTACTATCGAATCTATTACTGACACCTCGTGGTCATGATTCGCAACTGCATGTCATTACGTTTGCTTAACATTCCATGTCTGCAAGCGTGTCACGTGAATCTCGTTTCGTGTTGTTTGTATACTCTTAGTAAATGAAGGGTACAACCAAAAATATGTTTTAAAACAAACAGCATGTATTTACATTCACAACATAGAACTGCATAAACATTCTGCGTGGGCAAATATGATCGCACAGTTGCGTTTTTCCAAATGGTAAAGGATTTACTCCCGGTGAGTCAGGGCAGTACGTGTGCTTCTTAGAGTGACTGTATCCTACTTCCAGCGCATCGACTCAGACAACACGGGTGTAAAAAAAAGCCCCAATAAGTGACCCCTGTCACCTAATTACGAGATCATTTTTTAAAACCTAGTTACGTGATCATTTAATTTCTCGTGAATACGGGTTGCTTTGTCACGTGTATACGTGATATTTTTTAACACACATTTACGTCATAATTTTTGTTTACGAGTGTAAGTCGCCCTGGACAAGTGCGTCTGCTAATTAATAAATAAATAAATAAATAAATAAATAAATAAATAAATAAATAAATTAATAATAATAAAAAATAACAATAATAATAATTACGTTTTACTTGTTGTCACGTATGTGCGTGATATTTTCCTTTCATGTAAATAGGTGTTTTATTATTATTTATTTATTTATGTAAGGTAGCAATGCGCTTCCTTAATAGCTGTAATTACAGAACCGCATCTGAATGAACTGCGTTGAACCAGGCAGCTGTGAAAGGGAGACATTAAGGGTGCGTTCACGGAGATCATTCTGTGCAGAATCTGACCAGTTGATAGAAGTTCATTGGATCAATTGGTCACATTCTGCACAATATCTGCGCAGAATTATCTCCGTGAACGCACGCTGAGACTTTATTCACTTCAGTGCGCAAGCGCAGCTGTAAAACGAGAGAGCGACGCTGGGAAATGCAGTCTTTCGATTTCACTTCAATGCGCAAGCGCCGCTGTATAAAGAGAGAGCGATGCTGAGAAATGCAGACTTTCTATATTCACTTCAATGTGCATGTCCCGAGGGAACATCAATTAAATGCACGTCCCCTTTTCCCCCGGGTGCACGAGTATTATGAGGCCGGGCTGGAGTTCCACGAGGTCGGGGTGAACACTTGCACAAGAGCTGCGGAGACCTCGTTAGAAGCAGCCCCGGAGGCCAGCGAAAACAGCCGAGAGTTAAGCCCCTCCCCGCCGTGGCTTCGGCTGCCTTCCGCCACGTCACGTCGGACGGGACTCTGGTCATGTGTTTTGCAACATGACCAGAGTTCCGTCCGTCTTGAAGTGGCGGATGGCTGCCGATGCCACGGTGGGGAGGGGCTTAATTCCCGGCTATTTTCAAACTCGGCGGGAAGGCAGCAGGAGGCTCCGTTCACGGCTAACTCCCCGCGATCCCCGCTGACCGATCGGAGCCGGTTTTAGCGCTCCAGGCAGTCGGATACTTTAGCGCCTCAGCAGCGGGGGCGACGACCTCTAACATTCCCCGGGCCTGCCCGAGTGTAAGGCTTTGACCCGTCTGCCGGGGGAAAAAAACACCTGCATGTCCCCCGTCCCCCCCGGGTGCACGGGTGTTATGAGGCCGGGCTGGAGTTCCACGAGCTCGGGGTGAACACCTGCTCATCCCCCGCGGAGCTGCACGGGGGTTAGCCTGGGTCCCGTGTCTCGATGGAACATCGTTTCAATGCACGTCCTCTGTAACCCGCGGCGCACGAGTATTATGAGGCCGTGCTGGAATTCCGCGAGGTCTGGGTGAACACTTGCACAAGCGCTGCGGAGGCCCCCCCTGTCCTTAACCCTTTCAGACCTGGTGTCCATTACAATGGACATCACATGTTTGAGCGTTTTTTCTAGAGTTCTAAAAACACCTGCAGTGTTTTTAGAAGAATTCTTGCAGAAATCAGATTTCTTTAGCAATTCAAACAAGAGTAACAGCATTTGCATCGGGTTCCCCAATGTCATAATTATTTTCCACCAGTAGATGGCAGCAGCCCCAAAGAAGTGGCGTCAAAAAACATTGAAATACTTGAAAATGTACCTTTTTGAAGTGTTTTTCAGCCATGCAACCAGGCAGAAACACCATTTCAAGGGCTGTGGGATCAGACCAACAGTCTGTGACTGAGCCCAGTGTTTTTAGAGCGATTCCTGCAAAATTCAGGTTTTTTGCCATTCAAATCAGTCGACCGCTGCTTTAAGCCTATGGGGAGTTTGGAACACTTTTGGCAGGCTCTCAAAACATCGGCGAATGCGGTAGGTGGCTGAAACTTGCTACAGAGCACCTCTAGGACGTGTAGATAATTGGTTGAAAAGCACAGGTCGCTGGGCCTTTCGGTTCCGACGCCGCCCCTGTCCTTGAATGCCACTTCGAAGTGGTCTGCGGGCCCCTTGAAAACGTACCTTTTGAAGGGTTTTTCAGCCATGCAACCAGGTAGAAACATCATTTCAAGGGCTGTAGGATCAGACTAACAGTCTGTGACTGACCCCAGTGTTTTTAGAGCAATTCCTGCAAAATTCTGGTTTTTTGCCATTAAAATAAGTCGACCGCTGCTTTAAGCCTATGGCCAAATTTGGAGCAATTTCGGCAGGCTCTCAAAGAATCAGCGAATGTGGTAGGTGGCTGAAAATTGCTACAGAGCACCTCTAGGACATGCAGATAAGAGGGTGAAAAGCACAGGTTGCTGGGCCTTTCGGTTCGGACGCTGCCCCTGTCCTTGAATGCCACTTCTAAGTGGACTGCGGACCACTTTAAAAACTATATCTTTGTGTTCGCTGGGTTACTATCGAATCTATTACTGACACCTCGTGGTCATGATTCGCAACTGCATGTCATTACGTTTGCTTAACATTCCATGTCTGCAAGCGTGTCACGTGAATCTCGTTTCGTGTTGTTTGTATACTCTTAGTAAATGAAGGGTACAACCAAAAATATGTTTTAAAACAAACAGCATGTATTTACATTCACAACATAGAACTGCATAAACATTCTGCGTGGGCAAATATGATCGCACAGTTGCGTTTTTCCAAATGGTAAAGGATTTACTCCCGGTGAGTCAGGGCAGTACGTGTGCTTCTTAGAGTGACTGTATCCTACTTCCAGCGCATCGACTCAGACAACACGGGTGTAAAAAAAGCCCCAATAAGTGACCCCTGTCACCTAATTACGAGATCATTTTTTAAAACCTAGTTACGTGATCATTTAATTTCTCGTGAATACGGGTTGCTTTGTCACGTGTATACGTGATATTTTTTAACACACATTTACGTCATAATTTTTGTTTACGAGTGTAAGTCGCCCTGGACAAGTGCGTCTGCTAATTAATAAATAAATAAATAAATAAATAAATAAATAAATAAATAAATAAATTAATAATAATAAAAAATAACAATAATAATAATTACGTTTTACTTGTTGTCACGTATGTGCGTGATATTTTCCTTTCATGTAAATAGGTGTTTTATTATTATTTATTTATTTATGTAAGGTAGCAATGCGCTTCCTTAATAGCTGTAATTACAGAACCGCATCTGAATGAACTGCGTTGAACCAGGCAGCTGTGAAAGGGAGACATTAAGGGTGCGTTCACGGAGATCATTCTGTGCAGAATCTGACCAGTTGATAGAAGTTCATTGGATCAATTGGTCACATTCTGCACAATATCTGCGCAGAATTATCTCCGTGAACGCACGCTGAGACTTTATTCACTTCAGTGCGCAAGCGCAGCTGTAAAACGAGAGAGCGACGCTGGGAAATGCAGTCTTTCGATTTCACTTCAATGCGCAAGCGCCGCTGTATAAAGAGAGAGCGATGCTGAGAAATGCAGACTTTCTATATTCACTTCAATGTGCATGTCCCGAGGGAACATCAATTAAATGCACGTCCCCTTTTCCCCCGGGTGCACGAGTATTATGAGGCCGGGCTGGAGTTCCACGAGGTCGGGGTGAACACTTGCACAAGAGCTGCGGAGACCTCGTTAGAAGCAGCCCCGGAGGCCAGCGAAAACAGCCGAGAGTTAAGCCCCTCCCCGCCGTGGCTTCGGCTGCCTTCCGCCACGTCACGTCGGACGGGACTCTGGTCATGTGTTTTGCAACATGACCAGAGTTCCGTCCGTCTTGAAGTGGCGGATGGCTGCCGATGCCACGGTGGGGAGGGGCTTAATTCCCGGCTATTTTCAAACTCGGCGGGAAGGCAGCAGGAGGCTCCATTCACGGCTAACTCCCCGCGATCCCCGCTGACCGATCGGAGCCGGTTTTAGCGCTCCAGGCAGTCGGATACTTTAGCGCCTCAGCAGCGGGGGCGACGACCTCTAACATTCCCCGGGCCTGCCCGAGTGTAAGGCTTTGACCCGTCTGCCGGGGGAAAAAAACACCTGCATGTCCCCCGTCCCCCCCGGGTGCACGGGTGTTATGAGGCCGGGCTGGAGTTCCACGAGCTCGGGGTGAACACCTGCTCATCCCCCGCGGAGCTGCACGGGGGTTAGCCTGGGTCCCGTGTCTCGATGGAACATCGTTTCAATGCACGTCCTCTGTAACCCGCGGCGCACGAGTATTATGAGGCCGTGCTGGAATTCCGCGAGGTCTGGGTGAACACTTGCACAAGCGCTGCGGAGGCCCCCCCCTGTCCTTAACCCTTTCAGACCTGGTGTCCATTACAATGGACATCACATGTTTGAGCGTTTTTTCTAGAGTTCTAAAAACACCTGCAGTGTTTTTAGAAGAATTCTTGCAGAAATCAGATTTCTTTAGCAATTCAAACAAGAGTAACAGCATTTGCATCGGGTTCCCCAATGTCATAATTATTTTCCACCAGTAGATGGCAGCAGCCCCAAAGAAGTGGCGTCAAAAAACATTGAAATACTTGAAAATGTACCTTTTTGAAGTGTTTTTCAGCCATGCAACCAGGCAGAAACACCATTTCAAGGGCTGTGGGATCAGACCAACAGTCTGTGACTGAGCCCAGTGTTTTTAGAGCGATTCCTGCAAAATTCAGGTTTTTTGCCATTCAAATCAGTCGACCGCTGCTTTAAGCCTATGGGGAGTTTGGAACACTTTTGGCAGGCTCTCAAAACATCGGCGAATGCGGTAGGTGGCTGAAACTTGCTACAGAGCACCTCTAGGACGTGTAGATAATTGGTTGAAAAGCACAGGTCGCTGGGCCTTTCGGTTCCGACGCCGCCCCTGTCCTTGAATGCCACTTCGAAGTGGTCTGCGGGCCCCTTGAAAACGTACCTTTTGAAGGGTTTTTCAGCCATGCAACCAGGTAGAAACATCATTTCAAGGGCTGTAGGATCAGACTAACAGTCTGTGACTGACCCCAGTGTTTTTAGAGCAATTCCTGCAAAATTCTGGTTTTTTGCCATTAAAATAAGTCGACCGCTGCTTTAAGCCTATGGCCAAATTTGGAGCAATTTCGGCAGGCTCTCAAAGAATCAGCGAATGTGGTAGGTGGCTGAAAATTGCTACAGAGCACCTCTAGGACATGCAGATAAGAGGGTGAAAAGCACAGGTTGCTGGGCCTTTCGGTTCGGACGCTGCCCCTGTCCTTGAATGCCACTTCTAAGTGGACTGCGGACCACTTTAAAAACTATATCTTTGTGTTCGCTGGGTTACTATCGAATCTATTACTGACACCTCGTGGTCATGATTCGCAACTGCATGTCATTACGTTTGCTTAACATTCCATGTCTGCAAGCGTGTCACGTGAATCTCGTTTCGTGTTGTTTGTATACTCTTAGTAAATGAAGGGTACAACCAAAAATATGTTTTAAAACAAACAGCATGTATTTACATTCACAACATAGAACTGCATAAACATTCTGCGTGGGCAAATATGATCGCACAGTTGCGTTTTTCCAAATGGTAAAGGATTTACTCCCGGTGAGTCAGGGCAGTACGTGTGCTTCTTAGAGTGACTGTATCCTACTTCCAGCGCATCGACTCAGACAACACGGGTGTAAAAAAAGCCCCAATAAGTGACCCCTGTCACCTAATTACGAGATCATTTTTTAAAACCTAGTTACGTGATCATTTAATTTCTCGTGAATACGGGTTGCTTTGTCACGTGTATACGTGATATTTTTTAACACACATTTACGTCATAATTTTTGTTTACGAGTGTAAGTCGCCCTGGACAAGTGCGTCTGCTAATTAATAAATAAATAAATAAATAAATAAATAAATAAATAAATAAATAAATTAATAATAATAAAAAATAACAATAATAATAATTACGTTTTACTTGTTGTCACGTATGTGCGTGATATTTTCCTTTCATGTAAATAGGTGTTTTATTATTATTTATTTATTTATGTAAGGTAGCAATGCGCTTCCTTAATAGCTGTAATTACAGAACCGCATCTGAATGAACTGCGTTGAACCAGGCAGCTGTGAAAGGGAGACATTAAGGGTGCGTTCACGGAGATCATTCTGTGCAGAATCTGACCAGTTGATAGAAGTTCATTGGATCAATTGGTCACATTCTGCACAATATCTGCGCAGAATTATCTCCGTGAACGCACGCTGAGACTTTATTCACTTCAGTGCGCAAGCGCAGCTGTAAAACGAGAGAGCGACGCTGGGAAATGCAGTCTTTCGATTTCACTTCAATGCGCAAGCGCCGCTGTATAAAGAGAGAGCGATGCTGAGAAATGCAGACTTTCTATATTCACTTCAATGTGCATGTCCCGAGGGAACATCAATTAAATGCACGTCCCCTTTTCCCCCGGGTGCACGAGTATTATGAGGCCGGGCTGGAGTTCCACGAGGTCGGGGTGAACACTTGCACAAGAGCTGCGGAGACCTCGTTAGAAGCAGCCCCGGAGGCCAGCGAAAACAGCCGAGAGTTAAGCCCCTCCCCGCCGTGGCTTCGGCTGCCTTCCGCCACGTCACGTCGGACGGGACTCTGGTCATGTGTTTTGCAACATGACCAGAGTTCCGTCCGTCTTGAAGTGGCGGATGGCTGCCGATGCCACGGTGGGGAGGGGCTTAATTCCCGGCTATTTTCAAACTCGGCGGGAAGGCAGCAGGAGGCTCCGTTCACGGCTAACTCCCCGCGATCCCCGCTGACCGATCGGAGCCGGTTTTAGCGCTCCAGGCAGTCGGATACTTTAGCGCCTCAGCAGCGGGGGCGACGACCTCTAACATTCCCCGGGCCTGCCCGAGTGTAAGGCTTTGACCCGTCTGCCGGGGGAAAAAAACACCTGCATGTCCCCCGTCCCCCCCGGGTGCACGGGTGTTATGAGGCCGGGCTGGAGTTCCACGAGCTCGGGGTGAACACCTGCTCATCCCCCGCGGAGCTGCACGGGGGTTAGCCTGGGTCCCGTGTCTCGATGGAACATCGTTTCAATGCACGTCCTCTGTAACCCGCGGCGCACGAGTATTATGAGGCCGTGCTGGAATTCCGCGAGGTCTGGGTGAACACTTGCACAAGCGCTGCGGAGGCCCCCCCTGTCCTTAACCCTTTCAGACCTGGTGTCCATTACAATGGACATCACATGTTTGAGCGTTTTTTCTAGAGTTCTAAAAACACCTGCAGTGTTTTTAGAAGAATTCTTGCAGAAATCAGATTTCTTTAGCAATTCAAACAAGAGTAACAGCATTTGCATCGGGTTCCCCAATGTCATAATTATTTTCCACCAGTAGATGGCAGCAGCCCCAAAGAAGTGGCGTCAAAAAACATTGAAATACTTGAAAATGTACCTTTTTGAAGTGTTTTTCAGCCATGCAACCAGGCAGAAACACCATTTCAAGGGCTGTGGGATCAGACCAACAGTCTGTGACTGAGCCCAGTGTTTTTAGAGCGATTCCTGCAAAATTCAGGTTTTTTGCCATTCAAATCAGTCGACCGCTGCTTTAAGCCTATGGGGAGTTTGGAACACTTTTGGCAGGCTCTCAAAACATCGGCGAATGCGGTAGGTGGCTGAAACTTGCTACAGAGCACCTCTAGGACGTGTAGATAATTGGTTGAAAAGCACAGGTCGCTGGGCCTTTCGGTTCCGACGCCGCCCCTGTCCTTGAATGCCACTTCGAAGTGGTCTGCGGGCCCCTTGAAAACGTACCTTTTGAAGGGTTTTTCAGCCATGCAACCAGGTAGAAACATCATTTCAAGGGCTGTAGGATCAGACTAACAGTCTGTGACTGACCCCAGTGTTTTTAGAGCAATTCCTGCAAAATTCTGGTTTTTTGCCATTAAAATAAGTCGACCGCTGCTTTAAGCCTATGGCCAAATTTGGAGCAATTTCGGCAGGCTCTCAAAGAATCAGCGAATGTGGTAGGTGGCTGAAAATTGCTACAGAGCACCTCTAGGACATGCAGATAAGAGGGTGAAAAGCACAGGTTGCTGGGCCTTTCGGTTCGGACGCTGCCCCTGTCCTTGAATGCCACTTCTAAGTGGACTGCGGACCACTTTAAAAACTATATCTTTGTGTTCGCTGGGTTACTATCGAATCTATTACTGACACCTCGTGGTCATGATTCGCAACTGCATGTCATTACGTTTGCTTAACATTCCATGTCTGCAAGCGTGTCACGTGAATCTCGTTTCGTGTTGTTTGTATACTCTTAGTAAATGAAGGGTACAACCAAAAATATGTTTTAAAACAAACAGCATGTATTTACATTCACAACATAGAACTGCATAAACATTCTGCGTGGGCAAATATGATCGCACAGTTGCGTTTTTCCAAATGGTAAAGGATTTACTCCCGGTGAGTCAGGGCAGTACGTGTGCTTCTTAGAGTGACTGTATCCTACTTCCAGCGCATCGACTCAGACAACACGGGTGTAAAAAAAGCCCCAATAAGTGACCCCTGTCACCTAATTACGAGATCATTTTTTAAAACCTAGTTACGTGATCATTTAATTTCTCGTGAATACGGGTTGCTTTGTCACGTGTATACGTGATATTTTTTAACACACATTTACGTCATAATTTTTGTTTACGAGTGTAAGTCGCCCTGGACAAGTGCGTCTGCTAATTAATAAATAAATAAATAAATAAATAAATAAATAAATAAATAAATAAATTAATAATAATAAAAAATAACAATAATAATAATTACGTTTTACTTGTTGTCACGTATGTGCGTGATATTTTCCTTTCATGTAAATAGGTGTTTTATTATTATTTATTTATTTATGTAAGGTAGCAATGCGCTTCCTTAATAGCTGTAATTACAGAACCGCATCTGAATGAACTGCGTTGAACCAGGCAGCTGTGAAAGGGAGACATTAAGGGTGCGTTCACGGAGATCATTCTGTGCAGAATCTGACCAGTTGATAGAAGTTCATTGGATCAATTGGTCACATTCTGCACAATATCTGCGCAGAATTATCTCCGTGAACGCACGCTGAGACTTTATTCACTTCAGTGCGCAAGCGCAGCTGTAAAACGAGAGAGCGACGCTGGGAAATGCAGTCTTTCGATTTCACTTCAATGCGCAAGCGCCGCTGTATAAAGAGAGAGCGATGCTGAGAAATGCAGACTTTCTATATTCACTTCAATGTGCATGTCCCGAGGGAACATCAATTAAATGCACGTCCCCTTTTCCCCCGGGTGCACGAGTATTATGAGGCCGGGCTGGAGTTCCACGAGGTCGGGGTGAACACTTGCACAAGAGCTGCGGAGACCTCGTTAGAAGCAGCCCCGGAGGCCAGCGAAAACAGCCGAGAGTTAAGCCCCTCCCCGCCGTGGCTTCGGCTGCCTTCCGCCACGTCACGTCGGACGGGACTCTGGTCATGTGTTTTGCAACATGACCAGAGTTCCGTCCGTCTTGAAGTGGCGGATGGCTGCCGATGCCACGGTGGGGAGGGGCTTAATTCCCGGCTATTTTCAAACTCGGCGGGAAGGCAGCAGGAGGCTCCATTCACGGCTAACTCCCCGCGATCCCCGCTGACCGATCGGAGCCGGTTTTAGCGCTCCAGGCAGTCGGATACTTTAGCGCCTCAGCAGCGGGGGCGACGACCTCTAACATTCCCCGGGCCTGCCCGAGTGTAAGGCTTTGACCCGTCTGCCGGGGGAAAAAAACACCTGCATGTCCCCCGTCCCCCCCGGGTGCACGGGTGTTATGAGGCCGGGCTGGAGTTCCACGAGCTCGGGGTGAACACCTGCTCATCCCCCGCGGAGCTGCACGGGGGTTAGCCTGGGTCCCGTGTCTCGATGGAACATCGTTTCAATGCACGTCCTCTGTAACCCGCGGCGCACGAGTATTATGAGGCCGTGCTGGAATTCCGCGAGGTCTGGGTGAACACTTGCACAAGCGCTGCGGAGGCCCCCCCTGTCCTTAACCCTTTCAGACCTGGTGTCCATTACAATGGACATCACATGTTTGAGCGTTTTTTCTAGAGTTCTAAAAACACCTGCAGTGTTTTTAGAAGAATTCTTGCAGAAATCAGATTTCTTTAGCAATTCAAACAAGAGTAACAGCATTTGCATCGGGTTCCCCAATGTCATAATTATTTTCCACCAGTAGATGGCAGCAGCCCCAAAGAAGTGGCGTCAAAAAACATTGAAATACTTGAAAATGTACCTTTTTGAAGTGTTTTTCAGCCATGCAACCAGGCAGAAACACCATTTCAAGGGCTGTGGGATCAGACCAACAGTCTGTGACTGAGCCCAGTGTTTTTAGAGCGATTCCTGCAAAATTCAGGTTTTTTGCCATTCAAATCAGTCGACCGCTGCTTTAAGCCTATGGGGAGTTTGGAACACTTTTGGCAGGCTCTCAAAACATCGGCGAATGCGGTAGGTGGCTGAAACTTGCTACAGAGCACCTCTAGGACGTGTAGATAATTGGTTGAAAAGCACAGGTCGCTGGGCCTTTCGGTTCCGACGCCGCCCCTGTCCTTGAATGCCACTTCGAAGTGGTCTGCGGGCCCCTTGAAAACGTACCTTTTGAAGGGTTTTTCAGCCATGCAACCAGGTAGAAACATCATTTCAAGGGCTGTAGGATCAGACTAACAGTCTGTGACTGACCCCAGTGTTTTTAGAGCAATTCCTGCAAAATTCTGGTTTTTTGCCATTAAAATAAGTCGACCGCTGCTTTAAGCCTATGGCCAAATTTGGAGCAATTTCGGCAGGCTCTCAAAGAATCAGCGAATGTGGTAGGTGGCTGAAAATTGCTACAGAGCACCTCTAGGACATGCAGATAAGAGGGTGAAAAGCACAGGTTGCTGGGCCTTTCGGTTCGGACGCTGCCCCTGTCCTTGAATGCCACTTCTAAGTGGACTGCGGACCACTTTAAAAACTATATCTTTGTGTTCGCTGGGTTACTATCGAATCTATTACTGACACCTCGTGGTCATGATTCGCAACTGCATGTCATTACGTTTGCTTAACATTCCATGTCTGCAAGCGTGTCACGTGAATCTCGTTTCGTGTTGTTTGTATACTCTTAGTAAATGAAGGGTACAACCAAAAATATGTTTTAAAACAAACAGCATGTATTTACATTCACAACATAGAACTGCATAAACATTCTGCGTGGGCAAATATGATCGCACAGTTGCGTTTTTCCAAATGGTAAAGGATTTACTCCCGGTGAGTCAGGGCAGTACGTGTGCTTCTTAGAGTGACTGTATCCTACTTCCAGCGCATCGACTCAGACAACACGGGTGTAAAAAAAGCCCCAATAAGTGACCCCTGTCACCTAATTACGAGATCATTTTTTAAAACCTAGTTACGTGATCATTTAATTTCTCGTGAATACGGGTTGCTTTGTCACGTGTATACGTGATATTTTTTAACACACATTTACGTCATAATTTTTGTTTACGAGTGTAAGTCGCCCTGGACAAGTGCGTCTGCTAATTAATAAATAAATAAATAAATAAATAAATAAATAAATAAATAAATAAATTAATAATAATAAAAAATAACAATAATAATAATTACGTTTTACTTGTTGTCACGTATGTGCGTGATATTTTCCTTTCATGTAAATAGGTGTTTTATTATTATTTATTTATTTATGTAAGGTAGCAATGCGCTTCCTTAATAGCTGTAATTACAGAACCGCATCTGAATGAACTGCGTTGAACCAGGCAGCTGTGAAAGGGAGACATTAAGGGTGCGTTCACGGAGATCATTCTGTGCAGAATCTGACCAGTTGATAGAAGTTCATTGGATCAATTGGTCACATTCTGCACAATATCTGCGCAGAATTATCTCCGTGAACGCACGCTGAGACTTTATTCACTTCAGTGCGCAAGCGCAGCTGTAAAACGAGAGAGCGACGCTGGGAAATGCAGTCTTTCGATTTCACTTCAATGCGCAAGCGCCGCTGTATAAAGAGAGAGCGATGCTGAGAAATGCAGACTTTCTATATTCACTTCAATGTGCATGTCCCGAGGGAACATCAATTAAATGCACGTCCCCTTTTCCCCCGGGTGCACGAGTATTATGAGGCCGGGCTGGAGTTCCACGAGGTCGGGGTGAACACTTGCACAAGAGCTGCGGAGACCTCGTTAGAAGCAGCCCCGGAGGCCAGCGAAAACAGCCGAGAGTTAAGCCCCTCCCCGCCGTGGCTTCGGCTGCCTTCCGCCACGTCACGTCGGACGGGACTCTGGTCATGTGTTTTGCAACATGACCAGAGTTCCGTCCGTCTTGAAGTGGCGGATGGCTGCCGATGCCACGGTGGGGAGGGGCTTAATTCCCGGCTATTTTCAAACTCGGCGGGAAGGCAGCAGGAGGCTCCGTTCACGGCTAACTCCCCGCGATCCCCGCTGACCGATCGGAGCCGGTTTTAGCGCTCCAGGCAGTCGGATACTTTAGCGCCTCAGCAGCGGGGGCGACGACCTCTAACATTCCCCGGGCCTGCCCGAGTGTAAGGCTTTGACCCGTCTGCCGGGGGAAAAAAAACACCTGCATGTCCCCCGTCCCCCCCGGGTGCACGGGTGTTATGAGGCCGGGCTGGAGTTCCACGAGCTCGGGGTGAACACCTGCTCATCCCCCGCGGAGCTGCACGGGGGTTAGCCTGGGTCCCGTGTCTCGATGGAACATCGTTTCAATGCACGTCCTCTGTAACCCGCGGCGCACGAGTATTATGAGGCCGTGCTGGAATTCCGCGAGGTCTGGGTGAACACTTGCACAAGCGCTGCGGAGGCCCCCCCTGTCCTTAACCCTTTCAGACCTGGTGTCCATTACAATGGACATCACATGTTTGAGCGTTTTTTCTAGAGTTCTAAAAACACCTGCAGTGTTTTTAGAAGAATTCTTGCAGAAATCAGATTTCTTTAGCAATTCAAACAAGAGTAACAGCATTTGCATCGGGTTCCCCAATGTCATAATTATTTTCCACCAGTAGATGGCAGCAGCCCCAAAGAAGTGGCGTCAAAAAACATTGAAATACTTGAAAATGTACCTTTTTGAAGTGTTTTTCAGCCATGCAACCAGGCAGAAACACCATTTCAAGGGCTGTGGGATCAGACCAACAGTCTGTGACTGAGCCCAGTGTTTTTAGAGCGATTCCTGCAAAATTCAGGTTTTTTGCCATTCAAATCAGTCGACCCGCTGCTTTAAGCCTATGGGGAGTTTGGAACACTTTTGGCAGGCTCTCAAAACATCGGCGAATGCGGTAGGTGGCTGAAACTTGCTACAGAGCACCTCTAGGACGTGTAGATAATTGGTTGAAAAGCACAGGTCGCTGGGCCTTTCGGTTCCGACGCCGCCCCTGTCCTTGAATGCCACTTCGAAGTGGTCTGCGGGCCCCTTGAAAACGTACCTTTTGAAGGGTTTTTCAGCCATGCAACCAGGTAGAAACATCATTTCAAGGGCTGTAGGATCAGACTAACAGTCTGTGACTGACCCCAGTGTTTTTAGAGCAATTCCTGCAAAATTCTGGTTTTTTGCCATTAAAATAAGTCGACCGCTGCTTTAAGCCTATGGCCAAATTTGGAGCAATTTCGGCAGGCTCTCAAAGAATCAGCGAATGTGGTAGGTGGCTGAAAATTGCTACAGAGCACCTCTAGGACATGCAGATAAGAGGGTGAAAAGCACAGGTTGCTGGGCCTTTCGGTTCGGACGCTGCCCCTGTCCTTGAATGCCACTTCTAAGTGGACTGCGGACCACTTTAAAAACTATATCTTTGTGTTCGCTGGGTTACTATCGAATCTATTACTGACACCTCGTGGTCATGATTCGCAACTGCATGTCATTACGTTTGCTTAACATTCCATGTCTGCAAGCGTGTCACGTGAATCTCGTTTCGTGTTGTTTGTATACTCTTAGTAAATGAAGGGTACAACCAAAAATATGTTTTAAAACAAACAGCATGTATTTACATTCACAACATAGAACTGCATAAACATTCTGCGTGGGCAAATATGATCGCACAGTTGCGTTTTTCCAAATGGTAAAGGATTTACTCCCGGTGAGTCAGGGCAGTACGTGTGCTTCTTAGAGTGACTGTATCCTACTTCCAGCGCATCGACTCAGACAACACGGGTGTAAAAAAAGCCCCAATAAGTGACCCCTGTCACCTAATTACGAGATCATTTTTTAAAACCTAGTTACGTGATCATTTAATTTCTCGTGAATACGGGTTGCTTTGTCACGTGTATACGTGATATTTTTTAACACACATTTACGTCATAATTTTTGTTTACGAGTGTAAGTCGCCCTGGACAAGTGCGTCTGCTAATTAATAAATAAATAAATAAATAAATAAATAAATAAATAAATAAATAAATTAATAATAATAAAAAATAACAATAATAATAATTACGTTTTACTTGTTGTCACGTATGTGCGTGATATTTTCCTTTCATGTAAATAGGTGTTTTATTATTATTTATTTATTTATGTAAGGTAGCAATGCGCTTCCTTAATAGCTGTAATTACAGAACCGCATCTGAATGAACTGCGTTGAACCAGGCAGCTGTGAAAGGGAGACATTAAGGGTGCGTTCACGGAGATCATTCTGTGCAGAATCTGACCAGTTGATAGAAGTTCATTGGATCAATTGGTCACATTCTGCACAATATCTGCGCAGAATTATCTCCGTGAACGCACGCTGAGACTTTATTCACTTCAGTGCGCAAGCGCAGCTGTAAAACGAGAGAGCGACGCTGGGAAATGCAGTCTTTCGATTTCACTTCAATGCGCAAGCGCCGCTGTATAAAGAGAGAGCGATGCTGAGAAATGCAGACTTTCTATATTCACTTCAATGTGCATGTCCCGAGGGAACATCAATTAAATGCACGTCCCCTTTTCCCCCGGGTGCACGAGTATTATGAGGCCGGGCTGGAGTTCCACGAGGTCGGGGTGAACACTTGCACAAGAGCTGCGGAGACCTCGTTAGAAGCAGCCCCGGAGGCCAGCGAAAACAGCCGAGAGTTAAGCCCCTCCCCGCCGTGGCTTCGGCTGCCTTCCGCCACGTCACGTCGGACGGGACTCTGGTCATGTGTTTTGCAACATGACCAGAGTTCCGTCCGTCTTGAAGTGGCGGATGGCTGCCGATGCCACGGTGGGGAGGGGCTTAATTCCCGGCTATTTTCAAACTCGGCGGGAAGGCAGCAGGAGGCTCCGTTCACGGCTAACTCCCCGCGATCCCCGCTGACCGATCGGAGCCGGTTTTAGCGCTCCAGGCAGTCGGATACTTTAGCGCCTCAGCAGCGGGGGCGACGACCTCTAACATTCCCCGGGCCTGCCCGAGTGTAAGGCTTTGACCCGTCTGCCGGGGGAAAAAAACACCTGCATGTCCCCCGTCCCCCCCGGGTGCACGGGTGTTATGAGGCCGGGCTGGAGTTCCACGAGCTCGGGGTGAACACCTGCTCATCCCCCGCGGAGCTGCACGGGGGTTAGCCTGGGTCCCGTGTCTCGATGGAACATCGTTTCAATGCACGTCCTCTGTAACCCGCGGCGCACGAGTATTATGAGGCCGTGCTGGAATTCCGCGAGGTCTGGGTGAACACTTGCACAAGCGCTGCGGAGGCCCCCCCTGTCCTTAACCCTTTCAGACCTGGTGTCCATTACAATGGACATCACATGTTTGAGCGTTTTTTCTAGAGTTCTAAAAACACCTGCAGTGTTTTTAGAAGAATTCTTGCAGAAATCAGATTTCTTTAGCAATTCAAACAAGAGTAACAGCATTTGCATCGGGTTCCCCAATGTCATAATTATTTTCCACCAGTAGATGGCAGCAGCCCCAAAGAAGTGGCGTCAAAAAACATTGAAATACTTGAAAATGTACCTTTTTGAAGTGTTTTTCAGCCATGCAACCAGGCAGAAACACCATTTCAAGGGCTGTGGGATCAGACCAACAGTCTGTGACTGAGCCCAGTGTTTTTAGAGCGATTCCTGCAAAATTCAGGTTTTTTGCCATTCAAATCAGTCGACCGCTGCTTTAAGCCTATGGGGAGTTTGGAACACTTTTGGCAGGCTCTCAAAAACATCGGCGAATGCGGTAGGTGGCTGAAACTTGCTACAGAGCACCTCTAGGACGTGTAGATAATTGGTTGAAAAGCACAGGTCGCTGGGCCTTTCGGTTCCGACGCCGCCCCTGTCCTTGAATGCCACTTCGAAGTGGTCTGCGGGCCCCTTGAAAACGTACCTTTTGAAGGGTTTTTCAGCCATGCAACCAGGTAGAAACATCATTTCAAGGGCTGTAGGATCAGACTAACAGTCTGTGACTGACCCCAGTGTTTTTAGAGCAATTCCTGCAAAATTCTGGTTTTTTGCCATTAAAATAAGTCGACCGCTGCTTTAAGCCTATGGCCAAATTTGGAGCAATTTCGGCAGGCTCTCAAAGAATCAGCGAATGTGGTAGGTGGCTGAAAATTGCTACAGAGCACCTCTAGGACATGCAGATAAGAGGGTGAAAAGCACAGGTTGCTGGGCCTTTCGGTTCGGACGCTGCCCCTGTCCTTGAATGCCACTTCTAAGTGGACTGCGGACCACTTTAAAAACTATATCTTTGTGTTCGCTGGGTTACTATCGAATCTATTACTGACACCTCGTGGTCATGATTCGCAACTGCATGTCATTACGTTTGCTTAACATTCCATGTCTGCAAGCGTGTCACGTGAATCTCGTTTCGTGTTGTTTGTATACTCTTAGTAAATGAAGGGTACAACCAAAAATATGTTTTAAAACAAACAGCATGTATTTACATTCACAACATAGAACTGCATAAACATTCTGCGTGGGCAAATATGATCGCACAGTTGCGTTTTTCCAAATGGTAAAGGATTTACTCCCGGTGAGTCAGGGCAGTACGTGTGCTTCTTAGAGTGACTGTATCCTACTTCCAGCGCATCGACTCAGACAACACGGGTGTAAAAAAAGCCCCAATAAGTGACCCCTGTCACCTAATTACGAGATCATTTTTTAAAACCTAGTTACGTGATCATTTAATTTCTCGTGAATACGGGTTGCTTTGTCACGTGTATACGTGATATTTTTTAACACACATTTACGTCATAATTTTTGTTTACGAGTGTAAGTCGCCCTGGACAAGTGCGTCTGCTAATTAATAAATAAATAAATAAATAAATAAATAAATAAATAAATAAATTAATAATAATAAAAAATAACAATAATAATAATTACGTTTTACTTGTTGTCACGTATGTGCGTGATATTTTCCTTTCATGTAAATAGGTGTTTTATTATTATTTATTTATTTATGTAAGGTAGCAATGCGCTTCCTTAATAGCTGTAATTACAGAACCGCATCTGAATGAACTGCGTTGAACCAGGCAGCTGTGAAAGGGAGACATTAAGGGTGCGTTCACGGAGATCATTCTGTGCAGAATCTGACCAGTTGATAGAAGTTCATTGGATCAATTGGTCACATTCTGCACAATATCTGCGCAGAATGATCTCCGTGAACGCACGCTGAGACTTTATTCACTTCAGTGCGCAAGCGCAGCTGTAAAACGAGAGAGCGACGCTGGGAAATGCAGTCTTTCGATTTCACTTCAATGCGCAAGCGCCGCTGTATAAAGAGAGAGCGATGCTGAGAAATGCAGACTTTCTATATTCACTTCAATGTGCATGTCCCGAGGGAACATCAATTAAATGCACGTCCCCTTTTCCCCCGGGTGCACGAGTATTATGAGGCCGGGCTGGAGTTCCACGAGGTCGGGGTGAACACTTGCACAAGAGCTGCGGAGACCTCGTTAGAAGCAGCCCCGGAGGCCAGCGAAAACAGCCGAGAGTTAAGCCCCTCCCCGCCGTGGCTTCGGCTGCCTTCCGCCACGTCACGTCGGACGGGACTCTGGTCATGTGTTTTGCAACATGACCAGAGTTCCGTCCGTCTTGAAGTGGCGGATGGCTGCCGATGCCACGGTGGGGAGGGGCTTAATTCCCGGCTATTTTCAAACTCGGCGGGAAGGCAGCAGGAGGCTCCGTTCACGGCTAACTCCCCGCGATCCCCGCTGACCGATCGGAGCCGGTTTTAGCGCTCCAGGCAGTCGGATACTTTAGCGCCTCAGCAGCGGGGGCGACGACCTCTAACATTCCCCGGGCCTGCCCGAGTGTAAGGCTTTGACCCGTCTGCCGGGGGAAAAAAACACCTGCATGTCCCCCGTCCCCCCCGGGTGCACGGGTGTTATGAGGCCGGGCTGGAGTTCCACGAGCTCGGGGTGAACACCTGCTCATCCCCCGCGGAGCTGCACGGGGGTTAGCCTGGGTCCCGTGTCTCGATGGAACATCGTTTCAATGCACGTCCTCTGTAACCCGCGGCGCACGAGTATTATGAGGCCGTGCTGGAATTCCGCGAGGTCTGGGTGAACACTTGCACAAGCGCTGCGGAGGCCCCCCCTGTCCTTAACCCTTTCAGACCTGGTGTCCATTACAATGGACATCACATGTTTGAGCGTTTTTTCTAGAGTTCTAAAAACACCTGCAGTGTTTTTAGAAGAATTCTTGCAGAAATCAGATTTCTTTAGCAATTCAAACAAGAGTAACAGCATTTGCATCGGGTTCCCCAATGTCATAATTATTTTCCACCAGTAGATGGCAGCAGCCCCAAAGAAGTGGCGTCAAAAAACATTGAAATACTTGAAAATGTACCTTTTTGAAGTGTTTTTCAGCCATGCAACCAGGCAGAAACACCATTTCAAGGGCTGTGGGATCAGACCAACAGTCTGTGACTGAGCCCAGTGTTTTTAGAGCGATTCCTGCAAAATTCAGGTTTTTTGCCATTCAAATCAGTCGACCGCTGCTTTAAGCCTATGGGGAGTTTGGAACACTTTTGGCAGGCTCTCAAAACATCGGCGAATGCGGTAGGTGGCTGAAACTTGCTACAGAGCACCTCTAGGACGTGTAGATAATTGGTTGAAAAGCACAGGTCGCTGGGCCTTTCGGTTCCGACGCCGCCCCTGTCCTTGAATGCCACTTCGAAGTGGTCTGCGGGCCCCTTGAAAACGTACCTTTTGAAGGGTTTTTCAGCCATGCAACCAGGTAGAAACATCATTTCAAGGGCTGTAGGATCAGACTAACAGTCTGTGACTGACCCCAGTGTTTTTAGAGCAATTCCTGCAAAATTCTGGTTTTTTGCCATTAAAATAAGTCGACCGCTGCTTTAAGCCTATGGCCAAATTTGGAGCAATTTCGGCAGGCTCTCAAAGAATCAGCGAATGTGGTAGGTGGCTGAAAATTGCTACAGAGCACCTCTAGGACATGCAGATAAGAGGGTGAAAAGCACAGGTTGCTGGGCCTTTCGGTTCGGACGCTGCCCCTGTCCTTGAATGCCACTTCTAAGTGGACTGCGGACCACTTTAAAAACTATATCTTTGTGTTCGCTGGGTTACTATCGAATCTATTACTGACACCTCGTGGTCATGATTCGCAACTGCATGTCATTACGTTTGCTTAACATTCCATGTCTGCAAGCGTGTCACGTGAATCTCGTTTCGTGTTGTTTGTATACTCTTAGTAAATGAAGGGTACAACCAAAAATATGTTTTAAAACAAACAGCATGTATTTACATTCACAACATAGAACTGCATAAACATTCTGCGTGGGCAAATATGATCGCACAGTTGCGTTTTTCCAAATGGTAAAGGATTTACTCCCGGTGAGTCAGGGCAGTACGTGTGCTTCTTAGAGTGACTGTATCCTACTTCCAGCGCATCGACTCAGACAACACGGGTGTAAAAAAAGCCCCAATAAGTGACCCCTGTCACCTAATTACGAGATCATTTTTTAAAACCTAGTTACGTGATCATTTAATTTCTCGTGAATACGGGTTGCTTTGTCACGTGTATACGTGATATTTTTTAACACACATTTACGTCATAATTTTTGTTTACGAGTGTAAGTCGCCCTGGACAAGTGCGTCTGCTAATTAATAAATAAATAAATAAATAAATAAATAAATAAATAAATAAATTAATAATAATAAAAAATAACAATAATAATAATTACGTTTTACTTGTTGTCACGTATGTGCGTGATATTTTCCTTTCATGTAAATAGGTGTTTTATTATTATTTATTTATTTATGTAAGGTAGCAATGCGCTTCCTTAATAGCTGTAATTACAGAACCGCATCTGAATGAACTGCGTTGAACCAGGCAGCTGTGAAAGGGAGACATTAAGGGTGCGTTCACGGAGATCATTCTGTGCAGAATCTGACCAGTTGATAGAAGTTCATTGGATCAATTGGTCACATTCTGCACAATATCTGCGCAGAATGATCTCCGTGAACGCACGCTGAGACTTTATTCACTTCAGTGCGCAAGCGCAGCTGTAAAACGAGAGAGCGACGCTGGGAAATGCAGTCTTTCGATTTCACTTCAATGCGCAAGCGCCGCTGTATAAAGAGAGAGCGATGCTGAGAAATGCAGACTTTCTATATTCACTTCAATGTGCATGTCCCGAGGGAACATCAATTAAATGCACGTCCCCTTTTCCCCCGGGTGCACGAGTATTATGAGGCCGGGCTGGAGTTCCACGAGGTCGGGGTGAACACTTGCACAAGAGCTGCGGAGACCTCGTTAGAAGCAGCCCCGGAGGCCAGCGAAAACAGCCGAGAGTTAAGCCCCTCCCCGCCGTGGCTTCGGCTGCCTTCCGCCACGTCACGTCGGACGGGACTCTGGTCATGTGTTTTGCAACATGACCAGAGTTCCGTCCGTCTTGAAGTGGCGGATGGCTGCCGATGCCACGGTGGGGAGGGGCTTAATTCCCGGCTATTTTCAAACTCGGCGGGAAGGCAGCAGGAGGCTCCGTTCACGGCTAACTCCCCGCGATCCCCGCTGACCGATCGGAGCCGGTTTTAGCGCTCCAGGCAGTCGGATACTTTAGCGCCTCAGCAGCGGGGGCGACGACCTCTAACATTCCCCGGGCCTGCCCGAGTGTAAGGCTTTGACCCGTCTGCCGGGGGAAAAAAACACCTGCATGTCCCCCGTCCCCCCCGGGTGCACGGGTGTTATGAGGCCGGGCTGGAGTTCCACGAGCTCGGGGTGAACACCTGCTCATCCCCCGCGGAGCTGCACGGGGGTTAGCCTGGGTCCCGTGTCTCGATGGAACATCGTTTCAATGCACGTCCTCTGTAACCCGCGGCGCACGAGTATTATGAGGCCGTGCTGGAATTCCGCGAGGTCTGGGTGAACACTTGCACAAGCGCTGCGGAGGCCCCCCCTGTCCTTAACCCTTTCAGACCTGGTGTCCATTACAATGGACATCACATGTTTGAGCGTTTTTTCTAGAGTTCTAAAAACACCTGCAGTGTTTTTAGAAGAATTCTTGCAGAAATCAGATTTCTTTAGCAATTCAAACAAGAGTAACAGCATTTGCATCGGGTTCCCCAATGTCATAATTATTTTCCACCAGTAGATGGCAGCAGCCCCAAAGAAGTGGCGTCAAAAAACATTGAAATACTTGAAAATGTACCTTTTTGAAGTGTTTTTCAGCCATGCAACCAGGCAGAAACACCATTTCAAGGGCTGTGGGATCAGACCAACAGTCTGTGACTGAGCCCAGTGTTTTTAGAGCGATTCCTGCAAAATTCAGGTTTTTTGCCATTCAAATCAGTCGACCGCTGCTTTAAGCCTATGGGGAGTTTGGAACACTTTTGGCAGGCTCTCAAAACATCGGCGAATGCGGTAGGTGGCTGAAACTTGCTACAGAGCACCTCTAGGACGTGTAGATAATTGGTTGAAAAGCACAGGTCGCTGGGCCTTTCGGTTCCGACGCCGCCCCTGTCCTTGAATGCCACTTCGAAGTGGTCTGCGGGCCCCTTGAAAACGTACCTTTTGAAGGGTTTTTCAGCCATGCAACCAGGTAGAAACATCATTTCAAGGGCTGTAGGATCAGACTAACAGTCTGTGACTGACCCCAGTGTTTTTAGAGCAATTCCTGCAAAATTCTGGTTTTTTGCCATTAAAATAAGTCGACCGCTGCTTTAAGCCTATGGCCAAATTTGGAGCAATTTCGGCAGGCTCTCAAAGAATCAGCGAATGTGGTAGGTGGCTGAAAATTGCTACAGAGCACCTCTAGGACATGCAGATAAGAGGGTGAAAAGCACAGGTTGCTGGGCCTTTCGGTTCGGACGCTGCCCCTGTCCTTGAATGCCACTTCTAAGTGGACTGCGGACCACTTTAAAAACTATATCTTTGTGTTCGCTGGGTTACTATCGAATCTATTACTGACACCTCGTGGTCATGATTCGCAACTGCATGTCATTACGTTTGCTTAACATTCCATGTCTGCAAGCGTGTCACGTGAATCTCGTTTCGTGTTGTTTGTATACTCTTAGTAAATGAAGGGTACAACCAAAAATATGTTTTAAAACAAACAGCATGTATTTACATTCACAACATAGAACTGCATAAACATTCTGCGTGGGCAAATATGATCGCACAGTTGCGTTTTTCCAAATGGTAAAGGATTTACTCCCGGTGAGTCAGGGCAGTACGTGTGCTTCTTAGAGTGACTGTATCCTACTTCCAGCGCATCGACTCAGACAACACGGGTGTAAAAAAAGCCCCAATAAGTGACCCCTGTCACCTAATTACGAGATCATTTTTTAAAACCTAGTTACGTGATCATTTAATTTCTCGTGAATACGGGTTGCTTTGTCACGTGTATACGTGATATTTTTTAACACACATTTACGTCATAATTTTTGTTTACGAGTGTAAGTCGCCCTGGACAAGTGCGTCTGCTAATTAATAAATAAATAAATAAATAAATAAATAAATAAATAAATAAATTAATAATAATAAAAAATAACAATAATAATAATTACGTTTTACTTGTTGTCACGTATGTGCGTGATATTTTCCTTTCATGTAAATAGGTGTTTTATTATTATTTATTTATTTATGTAAGGTAGCAATGCGCTTCCTTAATAGCTGTAATTACAGAACCGCATCTGAATGAACTGCGTTGAACCAGGCAGCTGTGAAAGGGAGACATTAAGGGTGCGTTCACGGAGATCATTCTGTGCAGAATCTGACCAGTTGATAGAAGTTCATTGGATCAATTGGTCACATTCTGCACAATATCTGCGCAGAATGATCTCCGTGAACGCACGCTGAGACTTTATTCACTTCAGTGCGCAAGCGCAGCTGTAAAACGAGAGAGCGACGCTGGGAAATGCAGTCTTTCGATTTCACTTCAATGCGCAAGCGCCGCTGTATAAAGAGAGAGCGATGCTGAGAAATGCAGACTTTCTATATTCACTTCAATGTGCATGTCCCGAGGGAACATCAATTAAATGCACGTCCCCTTTTCCCCCGGGTGCACGAGTATTATGAGGCCGGGCTGGAGTTCCACGAGGTCGGGGTGAACACTTGCACAAGAGCTGCGGAGACCTCGTTAGAAGCAGCCCCGGAGGCCAGCGAAAACAGCCGAGAGTTAAGCCCCTCCCCGCCGTGGCTTCGGCTGCCTTCCGCCACGTCACGTCGGACGGGACTCTGGTCATGTGTTTTGCAACATGACCAGAGTTCCGTCCGTCTTGAAGTGGCGGATGGCTGCCGATGCCACGGTGGGGAGGGGCTTAATTCCCGGCTATTTTCAAACTCGGCGGGAAGGCAGCAGGAGGCTCCGTTCACGGCTAACTCCCCGCGATCCCCGCTGACCGATCGGAGCCGGTTTTAGCGCTCCAGGCAGTCGGATACTTTAGCGCCTCAGCAGCGGGGGCGACGACCTCTAACATTCCCCGGGCCTGCCCGAGTGTAAGGCTTTGACCCGTCTGCCGGGGGAAAAAAACACCTGCATGTCCCCCGTCCCCCCCGGGTGCACGGGTGTTATGAGGCCGGGCTGGAGTTCCACGAGCTCGGGGTGAACACCTGCTCATCCCCCGCGGAGCTGCACGGGGGTTAGCCTGGGTCCCGTGTCTCGATGGAACATCGTTTCAATGCACGTCCTCTGTAACCCGCGGCGCACGAGTATTATGAGGCCGTGCTGGAATTCCGCGAGGTCTGGGTGAACACTTGCACAAGCGCTGCGGAGGCCCCCCCTGTCCTTAACCCTTTCAGACCTGGTGTCCATTACAATGGACATCACATGTTTGAGCGTTTTTTCTAGAGTTCTAAAAACACCTGCAGTGTTTTTAGAAGAATTCTTGCAGAAATCAGATTTCTTTAGCAATTCAAACAAGAGTAACAGCATTTGCATCGGGTTCCCCAATGTCATAATTATTTTCCACCAGTAGATGGCAGCAGCCCCAAAGAAGTGGCGTCAAAAAACATTGAAATACTTGAAAATGTACCTTTTTGAAGTGTTTTTCAGCCATGCAACCAGGCAGAAACACCATTTCAAGGGCTGTGGGATCAGACCAACAGTCTGTGACTGAGCCCAGTGTTTTTAGAGCGATTCCTGCAAAATTCAGGTTTTTTGCCATTCAAATCAGTCGACCGCTGCTTTAAGCCTATGGGGAGTTTGGAACACTTTTGGCAGGCTCTCAAAACATCGGCGAATGCGGTAGGTGGCTGAAACTTGCTACAGAGCACCTCTAGGACGTGTAGATAATTGGTTGAAAAGCACAGGTCGCTGGGCCTTTCGGTTCCGACGCCGCCCCTGTCCTTGAATGCCACTTCGAAGTGGTCTGCGGGCCCCTTGAAAACGTACCTTTTGAAGGGTTTTTCAGCCATGCAACCAGGTAGAAACATCATTTCAAGGGCTGTAGGATCAGACTAACAGTCTGTGACTGACCCCAGTGTTTTTAGAGCAATTCCTGCAAAATTCTGGTTTTTTGCCATTAAAATAAGTCGACCGCTGCTTTAAGCCTATGGCCAAATTTGGAGCAATTTCGGCAGGCTCTCAAAGAATCAGCGAATGTGGTAGGTGGCTGAAAATTGCTACAGAGCACCTCTAGGACATGCAGATAAGAGGGTGAAAAGCACAGGTTGCTGGGCCTTTCGGTTCGGACGCTGCCCCTGTCCTTGAATGCCACTTCTAAGTGGACTGCGGACCACTTTAAAAACTATATCTTTGTGTTCGCTGGGTTACTATCGAATCTATTACTGACACCTCGTGGTCATGATTCGCAACTGCATGTCATTACGTTTGCTTAACATTCCATGTCTGCAAGCGTGTCACGTGAATCTCGTTTCGTGTTGTTTGTATACTCTTAGTAAATGAAGGGTACAACCAAAAATATGTTTTAAAACAAACAGCATGTATTTACATTCACAACATAGAACTGCATAAACATTCTGCGTGGGCAAATATGATCGCACAGTTGCGTTTTTCCAAATGGTAAAGGATTTACTCCCGGTGAGTCAGGGCAGTACGTGTGCTTCTTAGAGTGACTGTATCCTACTTCCAGCGCATCGACTCAGACAACACGGGTGTAAAAAAAGCCCCAATAAGTGACCCCTGTCACCTAATTACGAGATCATTTTTTAAAACCTAGTTACGTGATCATTTAATTTCTCGTGAATACGGGTTGCTTTGTCACGTGTATACGTGATATTTTTTAACACACATTTACGTCATAATTTTTGTTTACGAGTGTAAGTCGCCCTGGACAAGTGCGTCTGCTAATTAATAAATAAATAAATAAATAAATAAATAAATAAATAAATAAATTAATAATAATAAAAAATAACAATAATAATAATTACGTTTTACTTGTTGTCACGTATGTGCGTGATATTTTCCTTTCATGTAAATAGGTGTTTTATTATTATTTATTTATTTATGTAAGGTAGCAATGCGCTTCCTTAATAGCTGTAATTACAGAACCGCATCTGAATGAACTGCGTTGAACCAGGCAGCTGTGAAAGGGAGACATTAAGGGTGCGTTCACGGAGATCATTCTGTGCAGAATCTGACCAGTTGATAGAAGTTCATTGGATCAATTGGTCACATTCTGCACAATATCTGCGCAGAATGATCTCCGTGAACGCACGCTGAGACTTTATTCACTTCAGTGCGCAAGCGCAGCTGTAAAACGAGAGAGCGACGCTGGGAAATGCAGTCTTTCGATTTCACTTCAATGCGCAAGCGCCGCTGTATAAAGAGAGAGCGATGCTGAGAAATGCAGACTTTCTATATTCACTTCAATGTGCATGTCCCGAGGGAACATCAATTAAATGCACGTCCCCTTTTCCCCCGGGTGCACGAGTATTATGAGGCCGGGCTGGAGTTCCACGAGGTCGGGGTGAACACTTGCACAAGAGCTGCGGAGACCTCGTTAGAAGCAGCCCCGGAGGCCAGCGAAAACAGCCGAGAGTTAAGCCCCTCCCCGCCGTGGCTTCGGCTGCCTTCCGCCACGTCACGTCGGACGGGACTCTGGTCATGTGTTTTGCAACATGACCAGAGTTCCGTCCGTCTTGAAGTGGCGGATGGCTGCCGATGCCACGGTGGGGAGGGGCTTAATTCCCGGCTATTTTCAAACTCGGCGGGAAGGCAGCAGGAGGCTCCGTTCACGGCTAACTCCCCGCGATCCCCGCTGACCGATCGGAGCCGGTTTTAGCGCTCCAGGCAGTCGGATACTTTAGCGCCTCAGCAGCGGGGGCGACGACCTCTAACATTCCCCGGGCCTGCCCGAGTGTAAGGCTTTGACCCGTCTGCCGGGGGAAAAAAACACCTGCATGTCCCCCGTCCCCCCCGGGTGCACGGGTGTTATGAGGCCGGGCTGGAGTTCCACGAGCTCGGGGTGAACACCTGCTCATCCCCCGCGGAGCTGCACGGGGGTTAGCCTGGGTCCCGTGTCTCGATGGAACATCGTTTCAATGCACGTCCTCTGTAACCCGCGGCGCACGAGTATTATGAGGCCGTGCTGGAATTCCGCGAGGTCTGGGTGAACACTTGCACAAGCGCTGCGGAGGCCCCCCCTGTCCTTAACCCTTTCAGACCTGGTGTCCATTACAATGGACATCACATGTTTGAGCGTTTTTTCTAGAGTTCTAAAAACACCTGCAGTGTTTTTAGAAGAATTCTTGCAGAAATCAGATTTCTTTAGCAATTCAAACAAGAGTAACAGCATTTGCATCGGGTTCCCCAATGTCATAATTATTTTCCACCAGTAGATGGCAGCAGCCCCAAAGAAGTGGCGTCAAAAAACATTGAAATACTTGAAAATGTACCTTTTTGAAGTGTTTTTCAGCCATGCAACCAGGCAGAAACACCATTTCAAGGGCTGTGGGATCAGACCAACAGTCTGTGACTGAGCCCAGTGTTTTTAGAGCGATTCCTGCAAAATTCAGGTTTTTTGCCATTCAAATCAGTCGACCGCTGCTTTAAGCCTATGGGGAGTTTGGAACACTTTTGGCAGGCTCTCAAAACATCGGCGAATGCGGTAGGTGGCTGAAACTTGCTACAGAGCACCTCTAGGACGTGTAGATAATTGGTTGAAAAGCACAGGTCGCTGGGCCTTTCGGTTCCGACGCCGCCCCTGTCCTTGAATGCCACTTCGAAGTGGTCTGCGGGCCCCTTGAAAACGTACCTTTTGAAGGGTTTTTCAGCCATGCAACCAGGTAGAAACATCATTTCAAGGGCTGTAGGATCAGACTAACAGTCTGTGACTGACCCCAGTGTTTTTAGAGCAATTCCTGCAAAATTCTGGTTTTTTGCCATTAAAATAAGTCGACCGCTGCTTTAAGCCTATGGCCAAATTTGGAGCAATTTCGGCAGGCTCTCAAAGAATCAGCGAATGTGGTAGGTGGCTGAAAATTGCTACAGAGCACCTCTAGGACATGCAGATAAGAGGGTGAAAAGCACAGGTTGCTGGGCCTTTCGGTTCGGACGCTGCCCCTGTCCTTGAATGCCACTTCTAAGTGGACTGCGGACCACTTTAAAAACTATATCTTTGTGTTCGCTGGGTTACTATCGAATCTATTACTGACACCTCGTGGTCATGATTCGCAACTGCATGTCATTACGTTTGCTTAACATTCCATGTCTGCAAGCGTGTCACGTGAATCTCGTTTCGTGTTGTTTGTATACTCTTAGTAAATGAAGGGTACAACCAAAAATATGTTTTAAAACAAACAGCATGTATTTACATTCACAACATAGAACTGCATAAACATTCTGCGTGGGCAAATATGATCGCACAGTTGCGTTTTTCCAAATGGTAAAGGATTTACTCCCGGTGAGTCAGGGCAGTACGTGTGCTTCTTAGAGTGACTGTATCCTACTTCCAGCGCATCGACTCAGACAACACGGGTGTAAAAAAAGCCCCAATAAGTGACCCCTGTCACCTAATTACGAGATCATTTTTTAAAACCTAGTTACGTGATCATTTAATTTCTCGTGAATACGGGTTGCTTTGTCACGTGTATACGTGATATTTTTTAACACACATTTACGTCATAATTTTTGTTTACGAGTGTAAGTCGCCCTGGACAAGTGCGTCTGCTAATTAATAAATAAATAAATAAATAAATAAATAAATAAATAAATAAATTAATAATAATAAAAAATAACAATAATAATAATTACGTTTTACTTGTTGTCACGTATGTGCGTGATATTTTCCTTTCATGTAAATAGGTGTTTTATTATTATTTATTTATTTATGTAAGGTAGCAATGCGCTTCCTTAATAG
Organism: Acipenser ruthenus; assembly: GCF_902713425.1. Lineage (NCBI taxonomy): Eukaryota > Metazoa > Chordata > Actinopteri > Acipenseriformes > Acipenseridae > Acipenser > Acipenser ruthenus. Next base: position 31,340 of record NW_026708670.1, read on the forward strand.
CTGTAATTACAGAACCGCATCTGAATGAACTGCGTTGAACCAGGCAGCTGTGAAAGGGAGACATTAAGGGTGCGTTCACGGAGATCATTCTGTGCAGAATCTGACCAGTTGATAGAAGTTCATTGGATCAATTGGTCACATTCTGCACAATATCTGCGCAGAATGATCTCCGTGAACGCACGCTGAGACTTTATTCACTTCAGTGCGCAAGCGCAGCTGTAAAACGAGAGAGCGACGCTGGGAAATGCAGTCTTTCGATTTCACTTCAATGCGCAAGCGCCGCTGTATAAAGAGAGAGCGATGCTGAGAAATGCAGACTTTCTATATTCACTTCAATGTGCATGTCCCGAGGGAACATCAATTAAATGCACGTCCCCTTTTCCCCCGGGTGCACGAGTATTATGAGGCCGGGCTGGAGTTCCACGAGGTCGGGGTGAACACTTGCACAAGAGCTGCGGAGACCTCGTTAGAAGCAGCCCCGGAGGCCAGCGAAAACAGCCGAGAGTTAAGCCCCTCCCCGCCGTGGCTTCGGCTGCCTTCCGCCACGTCACGTCGGACGGGACTCTGGTCATGTGTTTTGCAACATGACCAGAGTTCCGTCCGTCTTGAAGTGGCGGATGGCTGCCGATGCCACGGTGGGGAGGGGCTTAATTCCCGGCTATTTTCAAACTCGGCGGGAAGGCAGCAGGAGGCTCCGTTCACGGCTAACTCCCCGCGATCCCCGCTGACCGATCGGAGCCGGTTTTAGCGCTCCAGGCAGTCGGATACTTTAGCGCCTCAGCAGCGGGGGCGACGACCTCTAACATTCCCCGGGCCTGCCCGAGTGTAAGGCTTTGACCCGTCTGCCGGGGGAAAAAAACACCTGCATGTCCCCCGTCCCCCCCGGGTGCACGGGTGTTATGAGGCCGGGCTGGAGTTCCACGAGCTCGGGGTGAACACCTGCTCATCCCCCGCGGAGCTGCACGGGGGTTAGCCTGGGTCCCGTGTCTCGATGGAACATCGTTTCAATGCACGTCCTCTGTAACCCGCGGCGCACGAGTATTATGAGGCCGTGCTGGAATTCCGCGAGGTCTGGGTGAACACTTGCACAAGCGCTGCGGAGGCCCCCCCTGTCCTTAACCCTTTCAGACCTGGTGTCCATTACAATGGACATCACATGTTTGAGCGTTTTTTCTAGAGTTCTAAAAACACCTGCAGTGTTTTTAGAAGAATTCTTGCAGAAATCAGATTTCTTTAGCAATTCAAACAAGAGTAACAGCATTTGCATCGGGTTCCCCAATGTCATAATTATTTTCCACCAGTAGATGGCAGCAGCCCCAAAGAAGTGGCGTCAAAAAACATTGAAATACTTGAAAATGTACCTTTTTGAAGTGTTTTTCAGCCATGCAACCAGGCAGAAACACCATTTCAAGGGCTGTGGGATCAGACCAACAGTCTGTGACTGAGCCCAGTGTTTTTAGAGCGATTCCTGCAAAATTCAGGTTTTTTGCCATTCAAATCAGTCGACCGCTGCTTTAAGCCTATGGGGAGTTTGGAACACTTTTGGCAGGCTCTCAAAACATCGGCGAATGCGGTAGGTGGCTGAAACTTGCTACAGAGCACCTCTAGGACGTGTAGATAATTGGTTGAAAAGCACAGGTCGCTGGGCCTTTCGGTTCCGACGCCGCCCCTGTCCTTGAATGCCACTTCGAAGTGGTCTGCGGGCCCCTTGAAAACGTACCTTTTGAAGGGTTTTTCAGCCATGCAACCAGGTAGAAACATCATTTCAAGGGCTGTAGGATCAGACTAACAGTCTGTGACTGACCCCAGTGTTTTTAGAGCAATTCCTGCAAAATTCTGGTTTTTTGCCATTAAAATAAGTCGACCGCTGCTTTAAGCCTATGGCCAAATTTGGAGCAATTTCGGCAGGCTCTCAAAGAATCAGCGAATGTGGTAGGTGGCTGAAAATTGCTACAGAGCACCTCTAGGACATGCAGATAAGAGGGTGAAAAGCACAGGTTGCTGGGCCTTTCGGTTCGGACGCTGCCCCTGTCCTTGAATGCCACTTCTAAGTGGACTGCGGACCACTTTAAAAACTATATCTTTGTGTTCGCTGGGTTACTATCGAATCTATTACTGACACCTCGTGGTCATGATTCGCAACTGCATGTCATTACGTTTGCTTAACATTCCATGTCTGCAAGCGTGTCACGTGAATCTCGTTTCGTGTTGTTTGTATACTCTTAGTAAATGAAGGGTACAACCAAAAATATGTTTTAAAACAAACAGCATGTATTTACATTCACAACATAGAACTGCATAAACATTCTGCGTGGGCAAATATGATCGCACAGTTGCGTTTTTCCAAATGGTAAAGGATTTACTCCCGGTGAGTCAGGGCAGTACGTGTGCTTCTTAGAGTGACTGTATCCTACTTCCAGCGCATCGACTCAGACAACACGGGTGTAAAAAAAGCCCCAATAAGTGACCCCTGTCACCTAATTACGAGATCATTTTTTAAAACCTAGTTACGTGATCATTTAATTTCTCGTGAATACGGGTTGCTTTGTCACGTGTATACGTGATATTTTTTAACACACATTTACGTCATAATTTTTGTTTACGAGTGTAAGTCGCCCTGGACAAGTGCGTCTGCTAATTAATAAATAAATAAATAAATAAATAAATAAATAAATAAATTAATAATAATAAAAAATAACAATAATAATAATTACGTTTTACTTGTTGTCACGTATGTGCGTGATATTTTCCTTTCATGTAAATAGGTGTTTTATTATTATTTATTTATTTATGTAAGGTAGCAATGCGCTTCCTTAATAGCTGTAATTACAGAACCGCATCTGAATGAACTGCGTTGAACCAGGCAAGCTGTGAAAGGGAGACATTAAGGGTGCGTTCACGGAGATCATTCTGTGCAGAATCTGACCAGTTGATAGAAGTTCATTGGATCAATTTGGTCACATTCTGCACAATATCTGCGCAGAATGATCTCCGTGAACGCACGCTGAGACTTTATTCACTTCAGTGCGCAAGCGCAGCTGTAAAACGAGAGAGCGACGCTGGGAAATGCAGGTCTTTTCGATTTCACTTCAATGCGCAAGCGCCGCTGTATAAAAGAGAGAGCGATGCTGAGAAATGCAGACTTTCTATATTCACTTCAATGTGCATGTCCCGAGGGAACATCAATTAAATGCACGTCCCCTTTTCCCCCGGGTGCACGAGTATTATGAGGCCGGGCTGGAGTTCCACGAGGTCGGGGGTGAACACTTGCACAAGAGCTGCGGAGACCTCGTTAGAAGCAGCCCCCGGAGGCCAGCGAAAACAGCCGAGAGTTAAGCCCCTCCCCGCCGTGGCTTCGGCTGCCTTCCGCCACGTCACGTCGGACGGGACTCTGGTCATGTGTTTTGCAACATGACCAGAGTTCCGTCCGTCTTGAAGTGGCGGATGGCTGCCGATGCCACGGTGGGGAGGGCTTAATTCCCGGCTATTTTCAAACTCGGCGGGAAGGCAGCAGGAGGCTCCGTTCACGGCTAACTCCCCGCGATCCCCGCTGACCGATCGGAGCCGGTTTTAGCGCTCCAGGCAGTCGGATACTTTAGCGCCTCAGCAGCGGGGGCGACGACCTCTAACATTCCCCGGGCCTGCCGAGTGTAAGGCTTTGACCCGTCTGCCGGGGGAAAAAAACACCTGCATGTCCCCCGTCCCCCCCGGGTGCACGGGTGTTATGAGGCCGGGCTGGAGTTCCACGAGCTCGGGGTGAACACCTGCTCATCCCCCGCGGAGCTGCACGGGGGTTAGCCTGGGTCCCGTGTCTCGATGGAACATCGTTTCAAATGCACGTCTCTGTAACCCGCGGCGCACGAGTATTATGAGGCCGTGCTGGAATTCCGCGAGGTCTGGGTGAACACTTGCACAAGCGCTGCGGAGGCCCCCCCTGTCCTTAACCCTTTCAGACCTGGTGTCCATTACAATGGACATCACATGTTTGAGCGTTTTTTTCTAGAGTTCTAAAAACACCTGCAGTGTTTTTAGAAGAATTCTTGCAGAAATCAGATTTCTTTAGCAATTCAAACAAGGAGTAACAGCATTTGCATCGGGTTCCCCAATGTCATAATTATTTTCCACCAGTAGATGGCAGCAGCCCCAAAGAAGTGGCGTCAAAAAACATTGAAATACTTGAAAATGTACCTTTTTGAAGTGTTTTTCAGCCATGCAACCAGGCAGAAACACCATTTCAAGGGCTGTGGGATCAGACCAACAGTCTGTGACTGAGCCCAGTGTTTTTAGAGCGATTCCTGCAAAATTCTGGTTTTTTGCCATTCAAATCAGTCGACCGCTGCTTTAAGCCTATGGGGAGTTTGGAACACTTTTGGCAGGCTCTCAAAACATCGGCGAATGCGGTAGGTGGCTGAACTTGCTACAGAGCACCTCTAGGACGTGTAGATAATTGGTTGAAAAGCACAGGTCGCTGGGCCTTTCGGTTCCGACGCCGCCCCTGTCCTTGAATGCCACTTCGAAGTGGTCTGCGGGCCCCTTGAAAACGTACCTTTTGAAGGGTTTTTCAGCCATGCAACCAGGTAGAAACATCATTTCAAGGGCTGTAGGATCAGACTAACAGTCTGTGACTGACCCCAGTGTTTTTAGAGCAATTCCTGCAAAATTCTGGTTTTTTGCCATTAAAATAAGTCGACCGCTGCTTTAAGCCTATGGCCAAATTTGGAGCAATTTCGGCAGGCTCTCAAAGAATCAGCGAATGTGGTAGGTGGCTGAAAATTGCTACAGAGCACCTCTAGGACATGCAGATAAGAGGGTGAAAAGCACAGGTTGCTGGGCCTTTCGGTTCGGACGCTGCCCCTGTCCTTGAATGCCACTTCTAAGTGGACTGCGGACCACTTTAAAAACTATATCTTTGTGTTCGCTGGGTTACTATCGAATCTATTACTGACACATCGTGGTCATGATTCGCAACTGCATGTCATTACGTTTGCTTAACATTCCATGTCTGCAAGCGTGTCACGTGAATCTCGTTTCGTGTTGTTTGTATACTCTTAGTAAATGAAGGGTACAACCAAAAATATGTTTTAAAACAAACAGCATGTATTTACATTCACAACATAGAACTGCATAAACATTCTGCGTGGGCAAATATGATCGCACAGTTGCGTTTTTCCAAATGGTAAAGGATTTACTCCCGGTGAGTCAGGGCAGTACGTGTGCTTCTTAGAGTGACTGTATCCTACTTCCAGCGCATCGACTCAGACAACACGGGTGTAAAAAAAGCCCCAATAAGTGACCCCTGTCACCTAATTACGAGATCATTTTTTAAAACTAGTTACGTGATCATTTAATTTCTCGTGAATACGGGTTGCTTTGTCACGTGTATACGTGATATTTTTTAACACACATTTACGTCATAATTTTTGTTTACGAGTGTAAGTCGCCCTGGACAAGTGCGTCTGCTAATTAATAAATAAATAAATAAATAAATAATAAATAAATAAATAAATAAATTAATAATAATAAAAAATAACAATAATAATAATTACGTTTTTACTTGTTGTCACGTATGTGCGTGATATTTTCCTTTCATGTAAATAGGTGTTTTATTATTATTTATTTATTTATGTAAGGTAGCAATGCGCTTCCTTAATAGCTGTAATTACAGAACCGCATCTGAATGAACTGCGTTGAACCAGGCAGCTGTGAAAGGGAGACATTAAGGGTGCGTTCACGGAGATCATTCTGTGCAGAATCTGACCAGTTGATAGAAGTTCATTGGATCAATTGGTCACATTCTGCACAATATCTGCGCAGAATGATCTCCGTGAACGCACGCTGAGACTTTATTCACTTCAGTGCGCAAGCGCAGCTGTAAAACGAGAGAGCGACGCTGGGAAATGCAGTCTTTCGATTTCACTTCAATGCGCAAGCGCCGCTGTATAAGAGAGAGCGATGCTGAGAAATGCAGACTTTCTATATTCACTTCAATGTGCATGTCCCGAGGGAACATCAATTAAATGCACGTCCCCTTTTCCCCCGGGTGCACGAGTATTATGAGGCCGGGCTGGAGTTCCACGAGGTCGGGGTGAACACTTGCACAAGAGCTGCGGAGACCTCGTTAGAAGCAGCCCCGGAGGCCAGCGAAAACAGCCGAGAGTTAAGCCCCTCCCCGCCGTGGCTTCGGCTGCCTTCCGCCACGTCACGTCGGACGGGACTCTGGTCATGTGTTTTGCAACATGACCAGAGTTCCGTCCGTCTTGAAGTGGCGGATGGCTGCCGATGCCACGGTGGGGAGGGGCTTAATTCCCGGCTATTTTCAAACTCGGCGGGAAGGCAGCAGGAGGCTCCGTTCACGGCTAACTCCCCGCGATCCCCGCTGACCGATCGGAGCCGGTTTTAGCGCTCCAGGCAGTCGGATACTTTAGCGCCTCAGCAGCGGGGGCGACGACCTCTAACATTCCCCGGGCCTGCCCGAGTGTAAGGCTTTGAACCCGTCTGCCGGGGAAAAAAACACCTCTGCATGTCCCCCGTCCCCCCCGGGTGCACGGGTGTTATGAGGCGGGCTGGAGTTCCACGAGCTCGGGGTGAACCCCTGCTCATCCCCCGCGGAGCTGCACGGGGGTTAGCCTGGGTCCCGTGTCTCGATGGAACATCGTTTCAATGCACGTCCTCTGTAACCCGCGGCGCACGAGTATTATGAGGCCGTGCTGGAATTCCGCGAGGTCTGGGTGAACACTTGCGACAAGCGCTGCGGAGGCCCCCCCTGTCCTTAACCCTTTCAGACCTGGTGTCCATTACAATGGAACAATCACATGTTTGAGCGTTTTTTCTAGAGTTCTAAAAACACCTGCAGTGTTTTTAGAAGAATTCTTGCAGAAATCAGATTTCTTTAGCAATTCAAACAAGAGTAACAGCATTTGCATCGGGTTCCCCAATGTCATAATTATTTTCCACCAGTAGATGGCAGCAGCCCCAAAGAAGTGGCGTCAAAAAACATTGAAATACTTGAAAATGTACCTTTTTGAAGTGTTTTTCAGCCATGCAACCAGGCAGAAACACCATTTCAAGGCTGTGGGATCAGACCAACAGTCTGTGACTGAGCCCAGTGTTTTTAGAGCGATTCCTGCAAAATTCTGGTTTTTTGCCATTCAAATCAGTCGACCGCTGCTTTAAGCCTATGGGAGTTTGGAACACTTTTGGCAGGCTCTCAAAACATCGGCGAATGCGGTAGGTGGCTGAAACTTGCTACAGAGCACCTCTAGGACGTGTAGATAATTGGTTGAAAAGCACAGGTCGCTGGGCCTTTCGGTTCCGACGCCGCCCCTGTCCTTGAATGCCACTTCGAAGTGGTCTGCGGGCCCCTTGAAAACGTACCTTTTGAAGGGTTTTTCAGCCATGCAACCAGTAGAAACATCACTTTCAAGGGCTGTAGGATCAGACTAACAGTCTGTGACTGACCCCAGTGTTTTTAGAGCAATTCCTGCAAAATTCTGGTTTTTTGCCATTAAAATAAAGTCGACCGCTGCTTTAAGCCTATGGCCAAATTTGGAGCAATTTCGGCAGGCTCTCAAAGAATCAGCGAATGTGGTAGGTGGCTGAAAATTGCTACAGAGCACCTCTAGGACATGCAGATAAGAGGGTGAAAAGCACAGGTTGCTGGGCCTTTCGGTTCGGACGCCTGCCCCATGTCCTTGAATGCCACTTCTAAGTGGACTGCGGACCACTTTAAAACTATATCTTTGTGTTCGCTGGGTTACTATCGAATCTATTACTGACACCTCGTGGTCATGATTCGCAACTGCATGTCATTACGTTTGCTTAACATTCCATGTCTGCAAGCGTGTCACGTGAATCTCGTTTCGTGTTGTTTGTATACTCTTAGTAAATGAAGGGTACAACCAAAAATATGTTTTAAAACAAACAGCATGTATTTACATTCACAACATAGAACTGCATAAACATTCTGCGTGGGCAAATATGATCGCACAGTTGCGTTTTCCAAATGGTAAAGGATTTACTCCCGGTGAGTCAGGGCAGTACGTGTGCTTCTTAGAGTGACTGTATCCTACTTCCAGCGCATCGACTCAGACAACACGGGTGTAAAAAAAGCCCCAATAAGTGACCCCCTGTCACCTAATTACGAGATCATTTTTTAAAACCTAGTTACGTGATCATTTAATTTCTCGTGAATACGGGTTGCTTTGTCACGTGTATACGTGATATTTTTTAACACACATTTACGTCATAATTTTTGTTTACGAGTGTAAGTCGCCCTGGACAAGTGCGTCTGCTAATTAATAAATAAGATAAATAAATAAATAAATAAATTAAATAAATAAATAAATTAATAATAATAAAAAAATAACAATAATAATAATTACGTTTTACTTGTTGTCACGTATGTGCGTGATATTTTCCTTTCATGTAAATAGGTGTTTTATTATTATTTATTTATTTATGTAAGGTAGCAATGCGCTTCCTTAATAGCCTGTAATTAACAGAACCGCATCTGAATGAACTGCGTTGAAACCAGGGCAGCTGTGAAAGGGAGACATTAAGGGTGCGTTCACGGAGATCATTCTGTGCAGAATCTGACCAGTTGATAGAAGTTCATTGGATCAATTGGTCACATTCTGCACAATATCTGCGCAGAATGATCTCCGTGAACGCACGCTGAGACTTTATTCCACTTCAGTGCGCAAGCGCAGCTGTAAAACGAGAGAGCGACGCTGGGAAATGCAGTCTTTCGATTTCACTTCAATGCGCAAGCGCCGCTGTATAAAGAGAGAGCGATGCTGAGAAATGCAGACTTTCTATATTCACTTCAATGTGCATGTCCCGAGGGAACATCAATTAAATGCACG
>NW_026708671.1:0-40143 GCF_902713425.1 Acipenser ruthenus
ATATATTAATTGGCTCACATAGCAGACTTTATTGACCATGTTGTTTGGTCAAGATGCATTATGCTGTATGATATTAAACAGCTGATCCTTTTGCTTGACTGGGCAAGGTGAGTATGGGCACATGTTCATACAATCCTTTGGCTCTAAGTCTGGGCAAGGTGGGGCTTGTTTTATCATGTCAAGCATGTGATCATTTTGCCTAGACATGGTCCATCTTACCAGTTTAATGTTACCAGGGGCTTAGCTAGGAATAGATTTTTACTGAGGCAAAAATCAAATTTTTGTCTAAAAAAAAAAACAAAACCCTGTGCATATCCTGTTCATGTTACGAAGGTGAAATTGATCATATTTTAAAGCCTGGAGACTATTATTGCAAACTGCAAAGCGATACAACAAATTCCTAAAATTACCCTATTCACACTGTTAGAAATATGTGATATTAAAAGGACAAGAAGAATAGAAGTTATAGATATGAACACGTAGATGGGTTTATACCTTCATTGAGAGACATGCGTTTGGTTCACTGCTATTGAAGTTAATGCTGACACTGATGCTACAACTGGAACTGGTAAGACTCGTGCTGCTACTTCTGGAACTGATGCTGACACTGCTGGAGCTGGTAAGACTGGTGCTGCTACTGCTGGAGCTGGTAAGACTGGTGCTGCTACTGCTGGAACTGGTAAGACTGGTGCTGCTACTGCTGGTACTGGTAAGACTGGTGCTGCTGGGACTGGTAAGTGGTTCTGCTACTGCTGGGACTGGTAAGACTGGTGCTGCTACTGCTGAAACTGGTAAGACTGGTGCTGCTGGGACTGGTAAGACTGGTGCTGCTACTGCTGGGACTGGTAAGAGTGGTGCTTCTACTGCTGGAATTGGTAAGACTGGTGCTGCCACTGCTGGGACTGGTAAGACTGGTGCTGCCACTGCTGGGACTGGTGCTGCTACTGCTGGGACTGGTAAGACTGGTGCTGAAACTGGTAAGACCGGTGCTGACACTGCTGGGACTGGTAAGATTGCTGATACTAATGCTAAGACTGATCGGACTGCTGAGACTGTATGATGCCACAATTAAAAACTGATTTAGAAGACTTTACTTTAAATCAGGGTTTGCTAATCCTCCTATGGCCTGATCTATCGAAACGTTGTAACACTTCCTCCTGGGACATGTCCGGACATATTAGCAGGGCAAGGCCATTCAGTCTATTTTTACCCATACTGCTGTGAGACCAATCAAACATATCGAAACAATGCACTCAGTTAAACTCTTTCTCATCATGAACAGAGACCGTAAGAATCTGTTTGCTGCGGAAAATACATACTGTCTATATGCTGTCAGAGAATATTTGGTTTTACACTTGGGGCGGGGCAAAAAACATGCAAGGATTTTTTTGTTTGTTTGTTTGAGAACCAAACTAATACACTTATCATATATAATCATGAAGAAAGACAATGTTGCTTTAAATGTACATAAATCTACTTTAAACTGCTTCTGGTGTACAGAGGTCAAGGTTGAACGTGGCGCACTGTCCATGTCTCATTCATGCTGGAACGTAGCTGCAGTTTACTTCAGTATCCAGTGCGTGGTTACCACTGAACAAGCTGTTTAAAGATGCTGAAAATGATTAATAAATAAATAAATAAATAAATAAATCAATCAATCAATCAATCAATCACCTGTATTAAAAACTTTGGATTTTTGTCTCTAACGAAAACATTCGGAAAATATATATATATATATATATATATATATATATATATATATATATATATATATATATATATACATTTTAAACTGCTGTTGCCAAACAGTGAATTTATAAATAGAATTACCTCCAATTCTTCTAGCCCATGGCATCAAATACAATACATGAAAAGTATTAAAAACTAACAGCTATGAATTATTACATCAGGGGAGAGGGATGGTGTTGAAATTGAAGAATTAAGGGAATGGGAATATGCAAATAAAGATGATCACAATATAACGTAAGACGCTGCGTCAGCATTTTATTTTTAAAGTACAGTGTAAGTGATTTATTTTTCTGTTTTTTGGGGTTTTTTTTTAAGGACCCTACAACTCCCACACCTGTCATTATCCGGGGAAACCCCTTCCATCTTGATACAGAAATTGGTCTGAGAATGAATGGACAACATCTACTTGCTGAGGAGGCTGTGTGGTCCAGTGGTTAAAGAAAAGGGTTCGTAACCAGGAAGTCCACGGTTCAAATCCCACCTCAGCAAACTGACTCATTGTGTGACCTTGAGCAAGCCACTTAACCTCCTTGTGCTCCGTCTTTCGGGTGAGACATAATTGTAAGTGACTCTGCAGCTGATGCATAGTTCACACTCCCTAGTCTCTGTAAGCCTTGGATAAAGGTGTCTGCTAAATAAACAAATAATAATAACCTGAGGCCCTCACCCAGAGATTTGGGCTTCTTTTTTCCTTGTATTTTGTGTACAATATCAAATACCCACAGAGAAAAAACAGCCTAATATTATATTGAGAAATGTATTTTGGGTACTCAAAAAGATCAGAAAACTCCACCTAGTATAGTGGGAATAGTAAACTTTCTTTTGTCAGGCGCCAGGTCGGGAAAGCAATAAGGGTGTTGGTTGTGCTATAATAACCACAGGCCCAGGGATTACTATTTTTTTATTTTTTTATTTTTTTTTTAGCAGACACCCTTACCCAGGGCAACTTACAGTTGTATACAGCTATGCTGATGATAACCAGCTATTATCTGTCCCTAAAGCAAGGACATTCTTCTGCCTGGGTGTTATTAGCTACTTGCCTTACAGACATCAAGCATTGGATGTCACAGAATCTCCTAATGTTGAATTGAGATAAAACAGAGGTTATGCTAGTGGGCTCACAGAACCAACTAAAAGGAAATGTAGGATTACATGAGCACGACCCTTGCAGTCTCTCATCAAAATTTAAACTCGAAATTAAGAGTTTGAGGGTAATCTTTGAGTCTGATCTATCATTTTAGACTCATACTAGGGAAGTTACTAAAGTATATTTTTACCATTTGAGAAATATAGCCAAACTTAGACCAACTCCCCAGTAATGTTGTTGAAGCTGACACCCTGGGATCCTTCAAGAAGCTGCTTGATGAGATTCTGGGATCAATAAGCTACTAACAAGCAAACAAACAACTTTCTTATGTTCTAATTATTTCTGTATCTTATGCAGAGAGAATAATACATGTCTTTGTTTCATCTAGAATTGATTATTGTAATGTACTTTTTTAAATGGTGATTTTGCTGTTAACTTATAAGGCCCTGAATGGATTAGCACCTCATTATTTACATGAGTTACTGACACCGTATCTTCCAAACCACACTCTGAAATCACAAGATGTGGGGCTGCTGGTTATTCCTAGGGTCAACAAAACAACACGGGAGGCAGGGCTTTTTTCTGGAATGCTCAGCCTTCGTTTATCAGGAAATCTGGGTCTACAGTTTTCAAGTCAAGACTAAAAACACACTTTTATAAAATGGCTCGCTTATCTTAGTGGGTTTTAATGTAACTTTAAAATTGGTGCTTTTGTATTGTGTATACTGTTTAAATCTGTATTTAAATGGGCTGAGTGTAGCAGTTATATGTGTGACCTGCTATACAAACGGAGTGTGTTTTTTTTCCTCCTATGTACTATACAGTGCTTTGCAATACTTTTGTATAAAAAGCGCTATATAAATGCAATAAATAAATAAATAAAATAAATGTGTTAATATTTTTTATAATACTTGTTTTATAAAATACTTGTGACTAAAGTTAGGTTTTTGCTTGTTTTGTTTGTAATTAAATTAATTACATTATGGATAATATATTATGATTAGTTATAATTAATATATTTATATATCTACCTGTCAAGAAATGTTGTCAGCCTTTCACTTATTTGCGTATTTGTTATTCTAAGAGTAACGAAACATATACAGACTGTTTTATTTGTATGCATTTATTTATGTGTTATAATTAAAAGTATAACTCCTATACTGTATTTATTTATTTTATTGCTCTACCTGTAATAAAGGGTTTCTATAAAAAGTATTTCTTTGTTTTTATTGATATTGCAAACCAGTAATTCCTAGCATATTATTTAACCAGACAAATTATGCAGACACGCATATTATATATATATATATATATATATATATATATATATATATATATATATATATATATATATAATATTATGCATGTAAGTTTGTAAATAAACATAAAAGGTTCCAAGTAGAACCTTGAGGTTCTTAAAAGATCCTTATTTGTAAGGTTCCTCATGGAACCCTAGTAAAAAGGTTCTTCGAAGCACCTTAAAAGGTTCCTCCACAGTATCAACCCCAGGAACCCTAAAAGGTTCTTACTAGAACCTTTACTTTTTAGAGTGTATGCGCGAGTAAATACCATCCTAACTCCTAACATCCAAAATAAATAAATAAATAAATAAAAAATAACAATAATAATAATAATTATATATATATATATATATATATATATATATATATATATATATATATATATATATATATATATATATATATATATTTGCATGCACCTCCGGTTGAAGCAAGATGAGGTGGATGGAACGACTCCATATCGCAGCTACCGGGGCATGCAAGACTCCATATCGTAGAGACTGGGGCATGCAATTATATATTGCATGCCCCGGTAGCTAAATGCTTAGTTACGGCTCTGAGCAAAACCAAAGCCCATGGCCAGTATACAATATTTTTCTGTATGCATTCTTTTCTGTTGAGCACTACTGACACCGTTGAAACGGTGAGTCTTAGGTCGCCTGCGGATACATTAGTCCAATCAATGCGTCTGAACCTGGTGTGTAATCCCAAGGTAACTGCTCACTTTTAACACGATTTAAGACGTTAATTCACGTTTTAAGTAATACAGTGTACCCTTCAAACATGTTAAAGGAGAGATTCGGAAATAACATTCAAACCTATGCGCGAGTAAATACCATCCTAACTCCTAACATCCAAAAAAAAAAAAAAAGAAATAAAATAACAATAATATATATATAGTTAGTTTTGGATTATGTGTAATCCAAAGCTAACTGCTCAGTGTTAACACGTTTTAAGACGTTAATTCACGTTTTAAGTAATACAGTGTCCCCTTCAGACATGTTAAAGGAGAGATTCGGAAATAACATTCAAAACTATATACTGTATACTGGCGAAGGGCGTTGGTTTTGCCCAGAGCCGTAACTAAGCTTTTAGCTGCCGGGGCATGCAAATATATATATATATATATATATATATATATATATATATATATATATATATATATATATATATATATATATATATATATATATATATATTGCATGCACCTCCGGAATGAAGCAACCGGAGGTGGATGGAAAGACTCTATATCGTAGCTATCGTAGGCATGCAATTATATATATATATGCATGCAAGACTCCATATCGGAGCTACCGGGGCATGCAATTATATATATATATATATATATATATATATATATATATATATATATATATATATATATATATATTATTGTTATTTTTTTCTTTTTTCTTTTTTTTTTGGATGTTAGTAGTTAGGATGGTATTTACCCGCGCATAGGTTTGAATGTTATTTCCGAATCTCTCCTTTAACATGTTTGAAGGGTACACTGTATTACTTAAAACGTGAATTAACGTCTTAAATCGTGTTAAAAGTGAGCAGTTACCTTGGGATTACACACCAGGTTCAGACGCAATGATTGGATTTATGTATCCGCAGGCGACCTGAGACTCACCGTTTCAACGGTGTCAGGAGTGCTCAACAGAAAAGAATGCATAGAGAAAAATATTGTATACTGGCCAAGTGCTTTGGTTTTGCCCAGAGCAGTAACTAAGCTTTTAGCTACGGGGGAATGCAAATATATATATATATATATATATATATATATATATATATATATTGCATGCACCTCCGGAATGAAGTAACCGGAGGTGGATGGAAAGACTCCATATCGTAGCTAGCGGGGAATGCAAGACTCCATATCGGAGCTACCGGGGCATGCAATTATATATATATATATATATATATATATATATATATATATATATATATATATATATATATATATATATTATTGTTATTTTTTTTCTTTTTTCTTTTTTTTTTGATGTTAGGAGTTAGGATGGTATTTACTCGCGCATAGGTTTGAATGTTATTTTCGAATCTCTCCTTTAACATGTTTGAAGGGGACACTGTATTACTTAAAACGTGAATTAACGTCTTAAATCGTGTTAAAAGTGAGCAGTTACCTTGGGATTACACACCAGGTTCAGACGCAATGATTGGACTTATGTATCCGCAGGCGACCTGAGACTCACCGTTTCAACGGTGTCAGGAGTGCTCAACAGAAAAGAATGCATAGAGAAAAATATTGTATACTGGCCAAGGGCTTTGGTTTTGCCCAGAGCCGTAACTAAGCTTTTAGCTACCGGGGCATGCAAATATATATATATATATATATATATATATATATATATATATATATATATATATATATATATATATATATATATATATATTGCATGCACCTCCGGAATGAAGTAACCGGAGGTGGATGGAAAGACTCCATATCGTAGCTAGCGGGGCATGCAAGACTCCATATCGGAGCTACCGGGGCATGCAATTATATATATATATATATATATATATATATATATATATATATATATATATATATATATATATATATATATATATTATTGTTATTTTTTTTCTTTTTTCTTTTTTTTTTGGATGTTAGGAGTTCGGATGGTATTTACTCGCGCATGGGTTTGAATGTTATTTCCGAATCTCTCCTTTAACATGTTTGAAGGGTACACTGTATTACTTAAAACGTGAATTAACGTCTTAAATCGTGTTAAAAGTGAGCAGTTACCTTGGGATTACACACCAGGTTCAGACGCAATGATTGGATTTATGTATCCGCAGGCGACCTGAGACTCACCGTTTCAACGGTGTCAGGAGTGCTCAACAGAAAAGAATGCATAGAGAAAAATATTGTATACTGGCCATGTGCTTTGGTTTTGCCCAGAGCCGTAACTAAGCTTTTAGCTACCGGGGAATGCAAATATATATATATATATATATATATATATATATATATATATATATATATATATATATTGCATGCACCTCTGGAATGAAGTAACCGGAGGTGGATGGAAAGACTCCATATCGTAGCTAGCGGGGCATGCAAGACTCCATATCGGAGCTACCGGGGCATGCAATTATATATATATATATATATATATATATATATATATATATATATATTATTGTTATTTTTTTTCTTTTTTCTTTTTTTTTTGGATGTTAGGAGTTCGGATGGTATTTACTCGCGCATAGGTTTGAATGTTATTTCCGAATCTCTCCTTTAACATGTTTGAAGGGTACACTGTATTACTTAAAACGTGAATTAACGTCTTAAATCGTGTTAAAAGTGAGCAGTTACCTTGGGATTACACACCAGGTTCAGACGCAATGATTGGATTTATGTATCCGCAGGCGACCTGAGACTCACCGTTTCAACGGTGTCAGGAGTGCTCAACAGAAAAGAATGCATAGAGAAAAATATTGTATACTGGCCATGTGCTTTGGTTTTGCCCAGAGCCGTAACTAAGCTTTTAGCTACCGGGGAATGCAAATATATATATATATATATATATATATATATATATATATATATATATATATATATATATATATATATATATATATATATTGCATGCACCTCTGGAATGAAGTAACCGGAGGTGGATGGAAAGACTCCATATCGTAGGTAGCGGGGCATGCCAGACTCCATATCGGAGCTACCGGGGCATGCAATTATATATATATATATATATATATATATATATATATATATATATATATATATATATATATATATATATATATATATATATATTATTGTTATTTTTTTTCTTTTTTTTTTTTTTGGATGTTAGGAGTTCGGATGGTATTTACTCGCGCATAGGTTTGAATGTTATTTCCGAATCTCTCCTTTAACATGTTTGAAGGGGACACTGTATTACTTAAAACGTGAATTAACGTCTTAAATCGTGTTAAAAGTGAGCAGTTACCTTGGGATTACACACCAGGTTCAGACGCAATGATTGGACTTATGTATCCGCAGGCGACCTGAGACTCACAGTTTCAACGATGTAAGGAGTGGTCAACAGAAAATAATGCATAGAGAAAAATATTGTATAAACTCTTAGAAAAAATTAAAAACAATATGTTAGTGTGTCATTGTACTCATTCACACTTATTCTTTCTTTAAGGTTTAACGGTTCTTAAGCCCCTTTAATCATACTGAATAATATAACATGCGTTTTATTGATTGCAGTCGTGTAACGGCTTGGATAACGACATTATCTTTAGCTAATTAAAAATATACATATAACAAATTAATATGTAACATTTACATGCATCACACTACATAATATTTGTCATACATCGCTGAGGAGAATCTGTTTGAGACTTTCAAGCTATAGATACGTCACTAAAGCAGAAAAAGTCCACAGAGATCCACGAACAGTGAGCTTTCCCCTTGGTCTGCCCCAGCAACAGAGAGTGCCTCCTCAACCAATCGCTGCCAAGGAACCCACACCGCTCGAGGAGGGTATTTTCTTCACAGCACAGAATGCCTTTCCTCACAGCGACAAGTGTTGAGGTGGGTAAGGTCTATTAATAATCCTAATAATGTTAATTTATATTATACTTGATTTTTGAAATGGTTAATCGATGAAAACTTTTAAAAAAGATAACTGTAAAACATTCATGAGTAAACAAAAAAGGTTTTGCTTTTGTTAATTATGTGGTCAATTTTATATTTTGAGGTAATTTTACCAATGACTGAAAACGATAATCAAATAGTCAGAATTGAAGAAAAAAAAAAAATACTTCTGGAAGTTTCTTTTTTTTTTTTCAAGACGCAGCTCCGAAAGCCGATCAAATATAGTCGTGTCATAATTGTTATTATTACTATTGTTTGTATGTTTTATTGATTAACGCCGAATTCTAGATTATGTAACTATTACATTTGAGATACATTTAGTAACTTTAATGGCTTCACTGTAAGTAGACTACGATTAAAGATTCAACCTCTGTTATGTTACAAAGTCAGTGAGGCACACACAAATTACTGTGTTTTTTAGGGGGAAAATATACTTTTTAATGATGAATTTTTAAAGCTACACTGTTTAATTTGTCACCCATACAATCTGAAACAATCTTCGATAGCTTCCCATTACTTGTATTTACTTTGTAATATTGTAAAATAATAACGTTAAGATACTGTACTGTAGAGTGTGGCTTAATTTGTGGTAGTGATGTAATGTATATATATATATATATATATATATATATATATATATATATATATATATATATATATATATATATAAGACATTCATTAGTTAGGACTAGCCCGTTTCTTTAAAAAATATTATATATATATATATATATATATATATATATATATATATATATATATATATATATATATATATATATATATATATGCGTTCGTAAACTCAATCTGTGCCAGAGCGCAGTCTAACCGTTCCTAAACCGTTGAATTTCGGAGCGCTCGAGCACACTGGCCGCTCCAGTTTCAGAGCTGGAGAACGTTCACTTTCAAAAAGGCTAACGGCTCGCTGTGGTGGATGCGGGTATATTCTAAACCTATTTTTATTATTTATTTCATATTTGTCATTTTAATGTTTTTTGAGAAAAAAAAAAAAAATTCACATATTTTAAGTCCGGGTTTTACATTTTGAAGCGACTGAAGGGGAGGAGTCGTATGTAGGCTAGCCTTGTTCAACACCAATTAGCAATGAGCAGTTTATATATATATATATATATATATATATATATATATATATATATATATATATATATATATATATATATATCTCAAACTGAAGAGCAGCAGTAATAATTACAGTATTATTATTAGACTTAAGAGTTGAAAACTCATATAGAAAATCGGTTATATCGGTCTCAAAAAAGCCATTAAACTGCATAATGATCATAGTTAATAATAACACAGAATGTAAGCTTACAATAAAACTGTATTTCCAAATTTGAAAAAACTTTTAATTGAAAACTTATAAGATGTATCTTTCCAACATAATACTCATGTAAACGGTCTTGTCATTTTTTTCAGATTCAAAGGTGAATGCCTGGTAGCACAATATGGAAAAGTCAGCTGTGGAGGAATGAACTGTTGAAAATGTAGTGGAGTGGATTTCTGGCTTAGGTCTGGGCAACTTCACGGCAACATTTACAGGTGCAAAATTGATATGCCAGTCTACAAATGTATTTATTGTAGTGTCATAAAGTACACAGTTAAAAGATATTTGTCTCATTTAGAGCTTGCTCACCAACACATTCCTCATTTCACTATCAGATGTAGTGTGGAAAACTGCAGAAAACAGTTTGGAACCGTCAATTCTTTGAGAAAGCATTATTATAAACATCACACAAATTACATCAGAGGACAGCAGTCAACATCCTTGGATTGTAACAATGATTATGCAGATCCAGAAATTAATAGAGACTCTGACACTGCTTTGCTTTCTGTCTGTAGTGAAAATTTCAGTCAGGTGTCTGTGCATGACTTCCAGTTTGAGCTAACAAAAAATATTGCCACATTTATTTTAAAAATCCAAGAAAAGCATTTACTACCTAAAGTAGTCCAGGACAGCTTGGTTCATAATTTACAATTCATTCTAGATTATTTTCATGAAAATTATTCACAACTAATTAGACAGTGTTTAAATGAAGCAGGCTTCAGTGTTGAAGAGAATTATTATTATTATTATTATTATTATTATTATTATTATTATTATTTATTTCTTAGCAGACGCCCTTATCCAGGGCGACTTACAATCGCAAGCAAATACAAATACATTAAAGTGTTACAATACAAGTCATACAATAAGAACAAGAAATACAATAATTTTTTCAAGTGTGACAAACCACAATTCAATAATACAGCAGATAATAGTGAAAATTACATCAGGATATGATTAAATAGTGATAGTTACATCAGGATATGATTAAGTACAAAATACTACAGATTAAACACTTGGCAGATTACAATATTCTGAGGTACAGGATTAAATGCAGTAAAATAGGGGGCAGATAAGAGCAAAATAAAGCATATTTAAATGAAGGGTGATAGTGTCCCAGGATACAACAGAGGAGTTCTACAGGTGCTGTTTGAAGAGGTGAGTCTTAAGGAGGCGCCGGAATGTGGTCAGGGACTGGGCAGTCCTGACATCTGTAGGAAGGTCGTTCCACGACTGCAGAGCAAGGGTGGAGAAGGAGCGGGCTCGGGAGGCAGGGGAGCGTAGCGGAGGTAGAGCCAGTCTTCTAGTGCAGGCGGAGCGGAGAGGTCGAGTGGGGGTGTAGGGAGAGATGAGGGTCTGGAGGTAGCTGGGTGCAGTCTGATCAAGGCATCTGTAGGCTAGTACAAGAGTCTTGAACTGGATGCGAGCGGTGATCGGGAGCCAGTGGAGCGAGCGGAGTAGTGGAGTAGCGTGGGCGAAGCGAGGCAGAGAGAACACCAGGCGGGCAGCAGAGTTCTGGATGAGCTGGAGCGGACGGGTGGCGGACGCAGGGAGGCCAGCCAGGAGGGAGTTGCAGTAGTCTAGGCGGGAGAGTACCATGGCCTGGACCAGGAGCTGGGTAGCATAGTTGGTGAGGAAGGGTCGGATTCTTCGGATGTTGCTCAGGAAGAATCGGCAAGTGCGTGCCAGAGTGGAGATGTGCTGGGAATAAGAGAGGCAGGGGTCCAGGGTGACTCCAAGGTTCTTAGCTGAGGAAGAGGGAGAGAGTGTGGTAGATTCCAGAGGAACAGAGATAGAGAGATCAGAGGAGGGGGAGGAGGAGGGAAAGAAAAGGAGGTCAGATTTAGAGAGGTTGAGTTTGAGGTGATGCGAGTGCATCCAGGAGGAAATAGCAGACAGACAGGTAGAGATACGGGAGGAGATGGTGGAGTCAGAGGTGGGGAAGGAGAGGAAAAACTGAGCATCATCAGCATAGAAATGGTATGAGAAACCATAGGATGCGATGAGGGGGCCCAGGGAGCGGGTGTAGAGAGAGAACAGGAGAGGACCCAAGACTGACCCTTGGGGGACTCCAGTTAAGAGAGGGTGAGGTGTGGAGGTTGCTCCACGCCAGGTTATGAACAGCTTAGCAAACTATTAGCTGAAGAAAATGTCCTGAACAAAGCAGTAGACTTTGTTGCCACAGACTATAAATTGGTTGAGTTTTGCAAAGAAACTCTGGGACTTGTTGAACCTGTATCACATTTTCCTTTTATTATGTACCGATCTTGGACCTTCTTAAACAGGAAGACATCTGGGAATGTGTAAACAGAGAAACTGAATCAAAACCTGGCGATTACTTATGTGACTTCTGTGACAGTGACATTTTTCAGAAACAATTTCCCCGAAATTCTCACTTTCTTAGGATTCACCTATATACAGATGAATTTGAGGTTGTTAACCCCTTGTGCTCCAAAAAAAACAATTCATAAAGTTTGTGCTTTCTATTTTACTTTAGGAAATGCATCTGTGAAATACAGATCACAACTAAGTCACATTTATTTGTGTGTTCTAGTAAAATACAAACTTTTGCAGACAAAATACAGTTATAGTGACATACTATAACCTTTAATAAATGACCTAAAAGTGTTGTTCACAGATGGTATTCAAGTAACAGTAAATGGTGAAACTAGACATTTTTGTGGAGCTGTAGTAACTATATCAGGGGACAACCTTTCATCTCATGCTTTGGCAGGATTTAAACGTTCATTTAACTGTGGGCGTATATGCAGATTTTGCATGATATTGCATGAAGAGATTTCAGACAAGTACTCTGAGGATGATTTGATAATTCGAGCATCTGATGCTCACAGATCACATTTGCATTCACGGGAGGTTAATGCAGAAGTTGCCAGTATAGCGTATGGAGTTGTTGCTGAATGTACGTTTGAACAGCTACCGTATTTTGACACTACAACTTCTTTCCCTCCAGATGTTATGCATGATATCCTTGAAGGAGTTATTCCATTACTTTTACGACAACTTTTGCTCACGTTGCATTCAAGACAAATTGTTTCTGTTCAAAACATTAACACTGAACTTGATTTATTTTCCTTTGGACAAAATGACAAGAAAGGAAAGCCAGTTAAATTGTCATTAAAGCATTTAAATGCTGGTACTTTTCCTGGCACTGCCATTCAAAAATGGTGCATGTTTAAATTTCTTCCATTTCTAATTGGCCATTTTGTCCCAACAGAAGATGAACACTGGCAGCACTACCTTCTGTTTCGTGAAATAGTAGACTTTGTAATGTCTCCTGTTGTGAAAAAGTCGTCACTTTCACATTTGCAGATTTTAATTGGAGAATTTCTCAGTGAATTTAATAGACTGTATCCTGGTAATTTTATACCAAAATTGCATTACTTGGTACACTACCCCAGATTGCTAGCTGAATTTGGACCACTTCGATCACTTTGGTGCTTACGTTTTGAAGGAAAGCACCAGTACTTTAAGTGGCTTGCAAGAAATGTGTGCAACTTCCGGAACATCTGCTTTACTTTAGCAAAAAGACATCAACAAAGACAGTGTTGGGATTTTTGTTGTGCAGATGCTTTGCATCAGTCATATGAGCAAGAAGGGTCTTGTGTTGTTCAGCTATCATCTACATCTTTGAAAGACATTATTCTTGAAAAATGCAATATTCAAGCCAGTGAACTTGAAGCTGATGAAACCATACTGAAAGTAAAGAAACTAACTGTGGAT
Organism: Acipenser ruthenus; assembly: GCF_902713425.1. Lineage (NCBI taxonomy): Eukaryota > Metazoa > Chordata > Actinopteri > Acipenseriformes > Acipenseridae > Acipenser > Acipenser ruthenus. The sequence continues at coordinate 13,860 of NW_026708671.1, forward strand.
CACGTGAAATACGAAGTCAAGGATTACTTCATTGTCGATGTAGTCCATGAGGATTTACCCATTTTTTTCAAAATCTTGCATATCATTCAGTTTAGGTGTACATGGATTTTGTGTGGGAAACTGTATTTTGCTCTGGAATTTAATTCTCACCTTCATGCCTTCAAAATAGAGGCTTTACATGAGTGGTGTACATTAACACCTGGCAATGAAGTTGACTACCATGCACTCGATGCTTATGAAGACAGTGATGGATGTTTATATATTGCACCTCATCATACTGTGTATAAGGTACTGCTTGCATTTAAAACTGTGATATTAATTACAATGGCAGGTTAACATTGGTGCTTATTTTTCTGATTAATTTTATGTTTTTTTGTTCATTAGGTGAAGAAATAGATGGTGAGACTCTTTTAGGTCTGACAGAACATATGATTGGAAAAATCTTCCGAACTATGAAGGACCAAGTCAAATTTTTAAAGGCTCTCGAGAACCTTAAAAGGTATGTAATGACAAATATATTATACATTATGTTAGTCTATTGTTGTGTTTTAGTATTTACATTTAAATACCACATACTATACAGGAAACACTTTGAAAAGTATAAATTACTACTACCAGTACGCTTTTTGTATTGAAATGTTGTATTGTAAGAAAGATGTATATTATGGGAGTACATTTCTTTATGGAAACACAGAGAGAGAGAGAGAGAGAGAGAGAGAGAGAGAGAGAGAGAGAGAGAGAGAGAGAGAGAGAGAGGGAGAGAGAGAGAGAGAGAGAGAGAGAGAGAGAGAGAGAGAGAGAGAGAGAGAGAGAGGTATTTTCACTAGTTTCATTCCTGAAAATGAGGACTGGGAATGTATGGTTTTAAACTTCTGTGTAGAAAATTAATATGGCTGTTATATTATAAGGCTCTGTTTAAATATCAAGTCTTTAGATATTTTCAGGTGATTAAAATTATGAAATATTGTTTTTTTTTGTTGTTTTTTGTATTTTCATAGAACAAAAGCAAATGAGCATATTGTTTCAGAGAAGGTGCTACCAGTAGAATGCAGAGAAGTGCCACAAACCTCAACAAGTGTTCATGTTTGGACCGCATGTTATACATTGCCTATATTTCCTCCAGTTGTACAGATGGCCCTTGATAGAAAGGACATTGGTTTCAAATCAAAAGACAAATCTGCCCTTCGTGCAGCTCTAATACAGACTCTGTTTGATGACCTCAGCAAATATACGCTGTAAGAACTGAGATTTCGGTGTTTGTTTTAGATACATAGGCAACCAATTTTAGAATAATTACATAACATAAAATAGCATATTCATTTTTAAAAGGATTACTATTTTTTTTAAATCTATCATAACAGCAATATTTTATTCAAGAGAAAAAGTTTTATTAAATTCATTTTGATTATGCTTTTCAGCATGTTTTTTTGTAAATTAAAGCAATTGTAAAATGCAACTGTATTTCATGACATTATTTCTCAAATATATATTTTTCTTACAATTCACTTACAATTCATATGCCTATATTATTTTCTAATCTGTATATTTAGGTATCCAGACCACATAATGTACAGTACTGTGCTAAGTACTTTGTGCTGTAAGTACAGATTTCTAAGGGATGACAGCCAAACTGGATATGTGAGTATACATTTGGTAGTTATATTCATAAAAGAAATAGTCGAATAAACATTAATTTGTCAAAATTATGCAGCGTTAAATATATTTTTACTAGTTGATATGTATTTTTTATAGCCAGATAATGGACATAGGTTTAACTTTCTATCATTGTTTCAGGCTACTCTACTTGAAATACTGAGAAATAAATTCAAAAAAGAGAGAAAGACACTTATTTCAGTGGAGACTGTAGAAGACATGAAAAAAAGTTTGGTGCTGTGGGTCGAGGAAGGAAGCGTGCACCAGAGCAACAGCAACCGCTCATGAAAAAGAGAAGAGAATCTGTAAGCCTAACTCTTGGATCTGCATTGACAGAAATAGATTGAAATAGAATTACATACTTTATATATGTACATACATGCGATTGTGTAGTTTATTAGCTAATTGGCTTTCATGGAGAGTACTTGATCTTTAGCATTTTTCCAGAGTAAAGAAAAGCACAGAGAATACATGCAGTAAATGCCTGATCATAAGTATTGAATTACTTAACGTTATGATACATATTGCAGATGCAAAGTGAGGAGTTCCCAGGAGAAGACGAGCATAGTATTGCCAAACACTTGGACTCCATAAGAAAAGAAATAACGAAATTGAGGCCGAAGTTTTGATCTCAAAAAACTAATAAACATTCAGTCTTAATTTATAGATATCATAAACTCATAATAAGCTCTGATCTAAATACTGTACTGTAGCTCTTCTAATTTGTGCCACCAAAAAATGTATAAGAAAAAAGAAACCCACGTTCATCAGTTTCAATATACATTTTATCTCAGCTTTTTCAAGGTCTATTACATGTTCTTGAAAATGCATTTTGTGTAAGTTTCAGGAAAATCTGTAGGATGCATAGATTTATTTTCCAGTTTGCTGCGAGACCCTTTTTTTCACTGTGTAAATAATATGGTTTAATTATTAAAAACACACAGGTTGAATAAAACTGTGTAAAACTGTATATAACTAAACCTGAAACTGAAACTACTCTAATGGTTTAACCTGTAAAAACAATAAATTGTTATATAAATGTTTAATAAATAAATTGTTGGCATCCTGAATTGAGTGATTTATCAAAGCACTTACACTTCTGAGGTTGGGGGATTCTAAAGGATGTGAAGAGCTCTTAAAGGTATACATTGGTTTTTTCTCAGATGAACCAAACAACCCTCCATAGAATGTTAATTGTAAGGTTCAATAGTGTAACTCTTATGGTTCTATATTAAACCTCAATAGAAGGTTCTTCAGAGGAACCAATATGGTTCTGTATTATGCCATTAATATAAGAACCATGGTGGTACTTTATTAAACCTCTAATGCAGGGTTCTTCCAAAGAACCATTTTAAAAGGTTCCATATAGCACTTCAAAATGGTTCCAAATCTATACCAGCAGATAGAACCTTTTAGGGTTCTATATTGTACCCTTTTTTCTAAGAGTGTACTGCATAAAAAAAACGAGTGTGTTGTCGTGGCAGTTGGTGATCAAAGAAATAAAACAAAATAAAATCAATAAATAATAATGTCATAGACTTAAAGTCATACCTTTGAAGTCATAATGCATTGCAAGTGTTATTAGGGAATGTTGTGCTGTGTTTTCAAGCGCTTCAATGTGACAGCGGGTGCGTTCACGGAGATCAAGAGCAAACGGAGATCAAGAGCAGCCGCCGCAGGGGAGGGATACCATGGTAAATAGGTTACCTATTTACCATGGTATCTCTCCCCTGGGTGCGTTGTGTTTTGGTGAGCATTAATGCAGGAAAGCAGCGGGCGGGATGGCGAGCTTGTCCTGCTGCTCCAACAGAAGCTAGCTTAAGAGCCGGTACGATGCGGTCAATTGGTGAAGTTCGTCAGGAGTACTGCATAAAAAAAACGAGTGTGTTGTCGTGGCAGTTGGTGATCAAAGAAATAAAATCAATAAATAATAATGTCATAGACTTAAAGTCATACCTTTGAAGTCATAATGCATTGCAAGTGTTATTAGGGAATGTTGTGCTGTGTTTTCAAGCGCTTCAATGTGACAGCGGGTGCGTTCACGGAGATCAAGAGCAGCCGGAGATCAAGAGCAGCCGCCGCAGGGGAGGGATACCATTGTAAATAGGTTACCTATTTACCATGGTATCTCTCCCCTGGGTGCGTTGTGTTTTGGTGAGCATTAATGCAGGAAAGCAGCGGGCGGGATGGCGAGCTTGTCCTGCTGCTCCAACACAAGCTAGCTTAAGAGCCGGTACGATGCGGGCAATGGGTGAAGTTCGTCAGGAGTACTGCATAAAAAAACGAGTGTGTTGTCGTGGCAGTTGGTGATCAAAGAAATAAAACAAAATAAAATCAATAAATAATAATGTCATAGACTTAAAGTCATACCTTTGAAGTCATAATGCATTGCAAGTGTTATTAGGGAATGTTGTGCTGTGTTTTCAAGCGCTTCAATGTGCTGCTCTGCAAGGTTTGGAGACAGCGGGTGCGTTCACGGAGATCAAGAGCAGTCGGCGCAAAACACAAGGCACCCAGGGGAGAGATACCATGGTAAATAGGTTACATATTTACCTATTTTTGTTTCGGCGAACGGTTTTGGTGAGCAATAATGCAAGAAAGCAGCGGGCGGGATGGCGAGCTTGTCCTGCTGCTCCAACAGAAGCTAGCTTAAGAGCCGGTACGATGCGGTCAATTGGTGAAGTTCGTCAGGAGTACTGCATAAAAAAAACGAGTGTGTTGTCGTGGCAGTTGGTGATCAAAGAAATAAAATCAATAAATAATAATGTCATAGACTTAAAGTCATACCTTTGAAGTCATAATGCATTGCAAGTGTTATTAGGGAATGTTGTGCTGTGTTTTCAAGCGCTTCAATGTGACAGCGGGTGCGTTCACGGAGATCAAGAGCAGCCGGAGATCAAGAGCAGCCGCCGCAGGGGAGGGATACCATGGTAAATAGGTTACCTATTTACCATGGTATCTCTCCCCTGGGTGCGTTGTGTTTTGGTGAGCATTAATGCAGGAAAGCAGCGGGCGGGATGGCGAGCTTGTCCTGCTGCTCCAACACAAGCTAGCTTAAGAGCCGGTACGATGCGGGCAATGGGTGAAGTTCGTCAGGAGTACTGCATAAAAAAACGAGTGTGTTGTCGTGGCAGTTGGTGATCAAAGAAATAAAACAAAATAAAATCAATAAATAATAATGTCATAGACTTAAAGTCATACCTTTGAAGTCATAATGCATTGCAAGTGTTATTAGGGAATGTTGTGCTGTGTTTTCAAGCGCTTCAATGTGCTGCTCTGCAAGGTTTGGAGACAGCGGGTGCGTTCACGGAGATCAAGAGCAGCCGGCGCAAAACACAAGGCACCCAGGGGAGAGATACCATGGTAAATAGGTTACCTATTTACCTATTTTTGTTTCGGCGAACGGTTTTGGTGAGCAGTAATGCAAGAAAGCAGCGGGCGGGATGGCGAGCTTGTCCTGCTGCTCCAACACAAGCTACCTTAAGAGCCGGTACGATGCGGTCAATTGGTGAAGTTCGTCAGGAGTACTGCATAAAAAAACGAGTGTGTTGTCGTGGCAGTTGGTGATCAAAGAAATAAAACAAAATAAAATCAATAAATAATAATGTCATAGACTTAAAGTCATACCTTTGAAGTCATAATGCATTGCAAGTGTTATTAGGGAATGTTGTGCTGTGTTTTCAAGCGCTTCAATGTGACAGCGGGTGCGTTCACGGAGATCAAGAGCAGCCGGAGATCAAGAGCAGCCGCCGCAGGGGAGGGATACCATGGTAAATAGGTTACCTATTTACCATGGTATCTCTCCCCTGGGTGCGTTGTGTTTTGGTGAGCATTAATGCAGGAAAGCAGCGGGCGGGATGGCGAGCTTGTCCTGCTGCTCCAACACAAGCTAGCTTAAGAGCCGGTACGATGCGGGCAATGGGTGAAGTTCGTCAGGAGTACTGCATAAAAAAACGAGTGTGTTGTCGTGGCAGTTGGTGATCAAAGAAATAAAACAAAATAAAATCAATAAATAATAATTTCATAGACTTAAAGCCATACCTTTGAAGTCATAATGCATTGCAAGTGTTATTAGGGAATGTTGTGCTGTGTTTTCAAGCGCTTCAATGTGCTGCTCTGCAAGGTTTGGAGACAGCGGGTGCGTTCACGGAGATCAAGAGCAGTCGGCGCAAAACACAAGGCACCCAGGGGAGAGATACCATGGTAAATAGGTTACATATTTACCTATTTTTGTTTCGGCGAACGGTTTTGGTGAGCAATAATGCAAGAAAGCAGCGGGCGGGATGGCGAGCTTGTCCTGCTGCTCCAACAGAAGCTAGCTTAAGAGCCGGTACGATGCGGTCAATTGGTGAAGTTCGTCAGGAGTACTGCATAAAAAAAACGAGTGTGTTGTCGTGGCAGTTGGTGATCAAAGAAATAAAATCAATAAATAATAATGTCATAGACTTAAAGTCATACCTTTGAAGTCATAATGCATTGCAAGTGTTATTAGGGAATGTTGTGCTGTGTTTTCAAGCGCTTCAATGTGACAGCGGGTGCGTTCACGGAGATCAAGAGCAGCCGGAGATCAAGAGCAGCCGCCGCAGGGGAGGGATACCATTGTAAATAGGTTACCTATTTACCATGGTATCTCTCCCCTGGGTGCGTTGTGTTTTGGTGAGCATTAATGCAGGAAAGCAGCGGGCGGGATGGCGAGCTTGTCCTGCTGCTCCAACACAAGCTAGCTTAAGAGCCGGTACGATGCGGGCAATGGGTGAAGTTCGTCAGGAGTACTGCATAAAAAAACGAGTGTGTTGTCGTGGCAGTTGGTGATCAAAGAAATAAAACAAAATAAAATCAATAAATAATAATGTCATAGACTTAAAGTCATACCTTTGAAGTCATAATGCATTGCAAGTGTTATTAGGGAATGTTGTGCTGTGTTTTCAAGCGCTTCAATGTGCTGCTCTGCAAGGTTTGGAGACAGCGGGTGCGTTCACGGAGATCAAGAGCAGCCGGCGCAAAACACAAGGCACCCAGGGGAGAGATACCATGGTAAATAGGTTACCTATTTACCTATTTTTGTTTCGGCGAACGGTTTTGGTGAGCAGTAATGCAAGAAAGCAGCGGGCGGGATGGCGAGCTTGTCCTGCTGCTCCAACACAAGCTACCTTAAGAGCCGGTAGGATGCGGTCAATTGGTGAAGTTCGTCAGGAGTACTGCATAAAAAAACGAGTGTGTTGTCGTGGCAGTTGGTGATCAAAGAAATAAAACAAAATAAAATCAATAAATAATAATGTCATAGACTTAAAGTCATACCTTTGAAGTCATAATGCATTGCAAGTGTTATTAGGGAATGTTGTGCTGTGTTTTCAAGCGCTTCAATGTGACAGCGGGTGCGTTCACGGAGATCAAGAGCAGCCGGAGATCAAGAGCAGCCGCCGCAGGGGAGGGATACCATGGTAAATAGGTTACCTATTTACCATGGTATCTCTCCCCTGGGTGCGTTGTGTTTTGGTGAGCATTAATGCAGGAAAGCAGCGGGCGGGATGGCGAGCTTGTCCTGCTGCTCCAACACAAGCTAGCTTAAGAGCCGGTACGATGCGGGCAATGGGTGAAGTTCGTCAGGAGTACTGCATAAAAAAACGAGTGTGTTGTCGTGGCAGTTGGTGATCAAAGAAATAAAACAAAATAAAATCAATAAATAATAATGTCATAGACTTAAAGCCATACCTTTGAAGTCATAATGCATTGCAAGTGTTATTAGGGAATGTTGTGCTGTGTTTTCAAGCGCTTCAATGTGCTGCTCTGCAAGGTTTGGAGACAGCGGGTGCGTTCACGGAGATCAAGAGCAAACGGAGATCAAGAGCAGCCGCCGCAGGGGAGGGATACCATGGTAAATAGGTTACATATTTACCTATTTTTGTTTCGGCGAACGGTTTTGGTGAGCAATAATGCAGGAAAGCAGCGGGCGGGATGGCGAGCTTGTCCTGCTGCTCCAACAGAAGCTACCTTAAGAGCCGGTACGATGCGGTCAATTGGTGAAGTTCGTCAGGAGTACTGCATACAAAAACGAGTGTGTTGTCGTGGCAGTTGGTGATCAAAGAAATAAAACAAAATAAAATCAATAAATAATAATGTCATAGACTTAAAGTCATACCTTTGAAGTCATAATGCATTGCAAGTGTTATTAGGGAATGTTGTGCTGTGTTTTCAAGCGCTTCAATGTGACAGCGGGAGCGTTCACGGAGATCAAGAGCAGCCGGAGATCAAGAGCAGCCGCCGCAGGGGAGGGATACCATGGTAAATAGGTTACCTATTTACCATGGTATCTCTCCCCTGGGTGCGTTGTGTTTTGGTGAGCATTAATGCAGGAAAGCAGCGGGCGGGATGGCGAGCTTGTCCTGCTGCTCCAACACAAGCTAGCTTAAGAGCCGGTACGATGCGGGCAATGGGTGAAGTTCGTCAGGAGTACTGCATACAAAAACGAGTGTGTTGTCGTGGCAGTTGGTGATCAAAGAAATAAAACAAAATAAAATCAATAAATAATAATGTCATAGACTTAAAGTCATACCTTTGAAGTCATAATGCATTGCAAGTGTTATTAGGGAATGTTGTGCTGTGTTTTCAAGCGCTTCAATGTGACAGCGGGTGCGTTCACGGAGATCAAGAGCAGCCGGAGATCAAGAGCAGCCGCCGCAGGGGAGGGATACCATGGTAAATAGGTTACCTATTTACCATGGTATCTCTCCCCTGGGTGCGTTGTGTTTTGGTGAGCATTAATGCAGGAAAGCAGCGGGCGGGATGGCGAGCTTGTCCTGCTGCTCCAACACAAGCTAGCTTAAGAGCCGGTACGATGCGGGCAATGGGTGAAGTTCGTCAGGAGTACTGCATAAAAAAACGAGTGTGTTGTCGTGGCAGTTGGTGATCAAAGAAATAAAACAAAATAAAATCAATAAATAATAATGTCATAGACTTAAAGCCATACCTTTGAAGTCATAATGCATTGCAAGTGTTATTAGGGAATGTTGTGCTGTGTTTTCAAGCGCTTCAATGTGCTGCTCTGCAAGGTTTGGAGACAGCGGGTGCGTTCACGGAGATCAAGAGCAGCCGGCGCAAAACACAAGGCACCCAGGGGAGAGATACCATGGTAAATAGGTTACATATTTACCTATTTTTGTTTCGGCGAACGGTTTTGGTGAGCAATAATGCAGGAAAGCAGCGGGCGGGATGGCGAGCTTGTCCTGCTGCTCCAACAGAAGCTACCTTAAGAGCCGGTACGATGCGGTCAATTGGTGAAGTTCGTCAGGAGTACTGCATACAAAAACGAGTGTGTTGTCGTGGCAGTTGGTGATCAAAGAAATAAAACAAAATAAAATCAATAAATAATAATGTCATAGACTTAAAGTCATACCTTTGAAGTCATAATGCATTGCAAGTGTTATTAGGGAATGTTGTGCTGTGTTTTCAAGCGCTTCAATGTGCTGCTCTGCAAGGTTTGGAGACAGCGGGTGCGTTCACGGAGATCAAGAGCAGCCGGCGCAAAACACAAGGCACCCAGGGGAGAGATACCATGGTAAATAGGTTGCCTATTTACCTATTTTTGTTTCGGCGAACGGTTTTGGTGAGCAGTAATGCAAGAAAGCAGCGGGCGGGATGGCGAGCTTGTCCTGCTGCTCCAACACAAGCTAGCTTAAGAGCCGGTACCATGCGGGCAATGGGTGAAGTTCGTCAGGAGTACTGCATAAAAAAACGAGTGTGTTGTCGTGGCAGTTGGTGATCAAAGAAATAAAACAAAATAAAATCAATAAATAATAATGTCATAGACTTAAAGTCATAATTTTGAAGTCATAATGCATTGCAAGTGTTATTAGGGAATGTTGTGCTGTGTTTTCAAGCGCTTCAATGTGACAGCGGGTGCGTTCACGGAGATCAAGAGCAGCCGGAGATCAAGAGCAGCCGCCGCAGGGGAGGGATACCATGGTAAATAGGTTACCTATTTACCATGGTATCTCTCCCCTGGGTGCGTTGTGTTTTGGTGAGCATTAATGCAGGAAAGCAGCGGGCGGGATGGCGAGCTTGTCCTGCTGCTCCAACACAAGCTAGCTTAAGAGCCGGTACGATGCGGGCAATGGGTGAAGTTCGTCAGGAGTACTGCATAAAAAAACGAGTGTGTTGTCGTGGCAGTTGGTGATCAAAGAAATAAAACAAAATAAAATCAATAAATAATAATTTCATAGACTTAAAGCCATACCTTTGAAGTCATAATGCATTGCAAGTGTTATTAGGGAATGTTGTGCTGTGTTTTCAAGCGCTTCAATGTGCTGCTCTGCAAGGTTTGGAGACAGCGGGTGCGTTCACGGAGATCAAGAGCAAACGGAGATCAAGAGCAGCCGCCGCAGGGGAGGGATACCATGGTAAATAGGTTACATATTTACCTATTTTTGTTTCGGCGAACGGTTTTGGTGAGCAATAATGCAGGAAAGCAGCGGGCGGGATGGCGAGCTTGTCCTGCTGCTCCAACAGAAGCTACCTTAAGAGCCGGTACGATGCGGTCAATTGGTGAAGTTCGTCAGGAGTACTGCATACAAAAACGAGTGTGTTGTCGTGGCAGTTGGTGATCAAAGAAATAAAACAAAATAAAATCAATAAATAATAATGTCATAGACTTAAAGTCATACCTTTGAAGTCATAATGCATTGCAAGTGTTATTAGGGAATGTTGTGCTGTGTTTTCAAGCGCTTCAATGTGACAGCGGGTGCGTTCACGGAGATCAAGAGCAGCCGGAGATCAAGAGCAGCCGCCGCAGGGGAGGGATACCATGGTAAATAGGTTACCTATTTACCATGGTATCTCTCCCCTGGGTGCGTTGTGTTTTGGTGAGCATTAATGCAGGAAAGCAGCGGGCGGGATGGCGAGCTTGTCCTGCTGCTCCAACACAAGCTAGCTTAAGAGCCGGTACGATGCGGGCAATGGGTGAAGTTCGTCAGGAGTACTGCATAAAAAAACGAGTGTGTTGTCGTGGCAGTTGGTGATCAAAGAAATAAAACAAAATAAAATCAATAAATAATAATGTCATAGACTTAAAGCCATACCTTTGAAGTCATAATGCATTGCAAGTGTTATTAGGGAATGTTGTGCTGTGTTTTCAAGCGCTTCAATGTGCTGCTCTGCAAGGTTTGGAGACAGCGGGTGCGTTCACGGAGATCAAGAGCAGCCGGCGCAAAACACAAGGCACCCAGGGGAGAGATACCATGGTAAATAGGTTACATATTTACCTATTTTTGTTTCGGCGAACGGTTTTGGTGAGCAATAATGCAGGAAAGCAGCGGGCGGGATGGCGAGCTTGTCCTGCTGCTCCAACAGAAGCTACCTTAAGAGCCGGTACGATGCGGTCAATTGGTGAAGTTCGTCAGGAGTACTGCATACAAAAACGAGTGTGTTGTCGTGGCAGTTGGTGATCAAAGAAATAAAACAAAATAAAATCAATAAATAATAATGTCATAGACTTAAAGTCATACCTTTGAAGTCATAATGCATTGCAAGTGTTATTAGGGAATGTTGTGCTGTGTTTTCAAGCGCTTCAATGTGCTGCTCTGCAAGGTTTGGAGACAGCGGGTGCGTTCACGGAGATCAAGAGCAGCCGGCGCAAAACACAAGGCACCCAGGGGAGAGATACCATGGTAAATAGGTTGCCTATTTACCTATTTTTGTTTCGGCGAACGGTTTTGGTGAGCAGTAATGCAAGAAAGCAGCGGGCGGGATGGCGAGCTTGTCCTGCTGCTCCAACACAAGCTAGCTTAAGAGCCGGTACCATGCGGGCAATGGGTGAAGTTCGTCAGGAGTACTGCATAAAAAAACGAGTGTGTTGTCGTGGCAGTTGGTGATCAAAGAAATAAAACAAAATAAAATCAATAAATAATAATGTCATAGACTTAAAGTCATAATTTTGAAGTCATAATGCATTGCAAGTGTTATTAGGGAATGTTGTGCTGTGTTTTCAAGCGCTTCAATGTGACAGCGGGTGCGTTCACGGAGATCAAGAGCAGCCGGAGATCAAGAGCAGCCGCCGCAGGGGAGGGATACCATGGTAAATAGGTTACCTATTTACCATGGTATCTCTCCCCTGGGTGCGTTGTGTTTTGGTGAGCATTAATGCAGGAAAGCAGCGGGCGGGATGGCGAGCTTGTCCTGCTGCTCCAACACAAGCTAGCTTAAGAGCCGGTACGATGCGGGCAATGGGTGAAGTTCATCAGGAGTACTGCATAAAAAAACGAGTGTGTTGTCGTGGCAGTTGGTGATCAAAGAAATAAAACAAAATAAAATCAATAAATAATAATGTCATAGACTTAAAGTCATACCTTTGAAGTCATAATGCATTGCAAGTGTTATTAGGGAATGTTGTGCTGTGTTTTCAAGCGCTTCAATGTGCTGCTCTGCAAGGTTTGGAGACAGCTGGTGCGTTCACGGAGATCAAGAGCAAACGGAGATCAAGAGCAGCCGCCGCAGGGGAGGGATACCATGGTAAATAGGTTACCTATTTACCATGGTATCTCTCCCCTGGGTGCGTTGTGTTTTGGTGAGCATTAATGCAGGAAAGCAGCGGGCGGGATGGCGAGCTTGTCCTGCTGCTCCAACACAAGCTAGCTTAAGAGCCGGTACGATGCGGGCAATGGGTGAAGTTCATCAGGAGTACTGCATAAAAAAACGAGTGTGTTGTCGTGGCAGTTGGTGATCAAAGAAATAAAACAAAATAAAATCAATAAATAATAATGTCATAGACTTAAAGTCATACCTTTGAAGTCATAATGCATTGCAAGTGTTATTAGGGAATGTTGTGCTGTGTTTTCAAGCGCTTCAATGTGACAGCGGGTGCGTTCACGGAGATCAAGAGCAGCCGGAGATGAAGAGCAGCCGCCGCAGGGGAGGGATACCATGGTAAATAGGTTACCTATTTACCATGGTATCTCTCCCCTGGGTGCGTTGTGTTTTGGTGAGCATTAATGCAGGAAAGCAGCGGGCGGGATGGCGAGCTTGTCCTGCTACTCCAACACAAGCTAGCTTAAGAGCAGGTACGATGCGGGCAATGGGTGAAGTTCGTCAGGAGTACTGCATAAAAAAACGAGTGTGTTGTCGTGGCAGTTGGTGATCAAAGAAATAAAACAAAATAAAATCAATAAATAATAATGTCATAGACTTAAAGCCATACCTTTGAAGTCATAATGCATTGCAAGTGTTATTAGGGAATGTTGTGCTGTGTTTTCAAGCGCTTCAATGTGCTGCTCTGCAAGGTTTGGAGACAGCGGGTGCGTTCACGGAGAAAAAGAGCAGCCGGCGCAAAACACAAGGCACCCAGGGGAGAGATACCATGGTAAATAGGTTACCTATTTACCTATTTTTGTTTCGGCGAACGGTTTTGGTGAGCAATAATGCAGGAAAGCAGCGGGCGGGATGGCGAGCTTGTCCTGCTGCTCCAACTCAAGCTACCTTAAGAGCCGGTACGATGCGGTCAATTGGTGAAGTTCGTCAGGAGTACTGCATAAAAAAAAACGAGTGTGTTGTCGTGGCAGTTGGTGATCAAAGAAATAAAACAAAATAAAATCAATAAATAATAATGTCATAGACTTAAAGTCATACCTTTGAAGTCATAATGCATTGCAAGTGTTATTAGGGAATGTTGTGCTGTGTTTTCAAGCGCTTCAATGTGACAGCGGGAGCGTTCACGGAGATCAAGAGCAGCCGGAGATCAAGAGCAGCCGCCGCAGGGGAGGGATACCATGGTAAATAGGTTACCTATTTACCATGGTATCTCTCCCCTGGGTGCGTTGTGTTTTGGTGAGCATTAATGCAGGAAAGCAGCGGGCGGGATGGCGAGCTTGTCCTGCTGCTCCAACACAAGCTAGCTTAAGAGCCGGTACGATGCGGGCAATGGGTGAAGTTCGTCAGGAGTACTGCATAAAAAAACGAGTGTGTTGTCGTGGCAGTTGGTGATCAAAGAAATAAAACAAAATAAAATCAATAAATAATAATGTCATAGACTTAAAGTCATACCTTTGAAGTCATAATGCATTGCAAGTGTTATTAGGGAATGTTGTGCTGTGTTTTCAAGCGCTTCAATGTGACAGCGGGTGCGTTCACGGAGATCAAGAGCAGCCGGAGATCAAGAGCAGCCGCCGCAGGGGAGGGATACCATGGTAAATAGGTTACCTATTTACCATGGTATCTCTCCCCTGGGTGCGTTGTGTTTTGGTGAGCATTAATGCAGGAAAGCAGCGGGCGGGATGGCGAGCTTGTCCTGCTGCTCCAACACAAGCTAGCTTAAGAGCCGGTACGATGCGGGCAATGGGTGAAGTTCGTCAGGAGTACTGCATAAAAAAACGAGTGTGTTGTCGTGGCAGTTGGTGATCAAAGAAATAAAACAAAATAAAATCAATAAATAATAATGTCATAGACTTAAAGCCATACCTTTGAAGTCATAATGCATTGCAAGTGTTATTAGGGAATGTTGTGCTGTGTTTTCAAGCGCTTCAATGTGCTGCTCTGCAAGGTTTGGAGACAGCGGGTGCGTTCACGGAGATCAAGAGCAGCCGGCGCAAAACACAAGGCACCCAGGGGAGAGATACCATGGTAAATAGGTTACATATTTACCTATTTTTGTTTCGGCGAACGGTTTTGGTGAGCAATAATGCAGGAAAGCAGCGGGCGGGATGGCGAGCTTGTCCTGCTGCTCCAACAGAAGCTACCTTAAGAGCCGGTACGATGCGGTCAATTGGTGAAGTTCGTCAGGAGTACTGCATACAAAAACGAGTGTGTTGTCGTGGCAGTTGGTGATCAAAGAAATAAAACAAAATAAAATCAATAAATAATAATGTCATAGACTTAAAGTCATACCTTTGAAGTCATAATGCATTGCAAGTGTTATTAGGGAATGTTGTGCTGTGTTTTCAAGCGCTTCAATGTGCTGCTCTGCAAGGTTTGGAGACAGCGGGTGCGTTCACGGAGATCAAGAGCAGCCGGCGCAAAACACAAGGCACCCAGGGGAGAGATACCATGGTAAATAGGTTGCCTATTTACCTATTTTTGTTTCGGCGAACGGTTTTGGTGAGCAGTAATGCAAGAAAGCAGCGGGCGGGATGGCGAGCTTGTCCTGCTGCTCCAACACAAGCTAGCTTAAGAGCCGGTACCATGCGGGCAATGGGTGAAGTTCGTCAGGAGTACTGCATAAAAAAACGAGTGTGTTGTCGTGGCAGTTGGTGATCAAAGAAATAAAACAAAATAAAATCAATAAATAATAATGTCATAGACTTAAAGTCATAATTTTGAAGTCATAATGCATTGCAAGTGTTATTAGGGAATGTTGTGCTGTGTTTTCAAGCGCTTCAATGTGACAGCGGGTGCGTTCACGGAGATCAAGAGCAGCCGGAGATCAAGAGCAGCCGCCGCAGGGGAGGGATACCATGGTAAATAGGTTACCTATTTACCATGGTATCTCTCCCCTGGGTGCGTTGTGTTTTGGTGAGCATTAATGCAGGAAAGCAGCGGGCGGGATGGCGAGCTTGTCCTGCTGCTCCAACACAAGCTAGCTTAAGAGCCGGTACGATGCGGGCAATGGGTGAAGTTCATCAGGAGTACTGCATAAAAAAACGAGTGTGTTGTCGTGGCAGTTGGTGATCAAAGAAATAAAACAAAATAAAATCAATAAATAATAATGTCATAGACTTAAAGTCATACCTTTGAAGTCATAATGCATTGCAAGTGTTATTAGGGAATGTTGTGCTGTGTTTTCAAGCGCTTCAATGTGCTGCTCTGCAAGGTTTGGAGACAGCTGGTGCGTTCACGGAGATCAAGAGCAAACGGAGATCAAGAGCAGCCGCCGCAGGGGAGGGATACCATGGTAAATAGGTTACCTATTTACCATGGTATCTCTCCCCTGGGTGCGTTGTGTTTTGGTGAGCATTAATGCAGGAAAGCAGCGGGCGGGATGGCGAGCTTGTCCTGCTGCTCCAACACAAGCTAGCTTAAGAGCCGGTACGATGCGGGCAATGGGTGAAGTTCATCAGGAGTACTGCATAAAAAAACGAGTGTGTTGTCGTGGCAGTTGGTGATCAAAGAAATAAAACAAAATAAAATCAATAAATAATAATGTCATAGACTTAAAGTCATACCTTTGAAGTCATAATGCATTGCAAGTGTTATTAGGGAATGTTGTGCTGTGTTTTCAAGCGCTTCAATGTGACAGCGGGTGCGTTCACGGAGATCAAGAGCAGCCGGAGATGAAGAGCAGCCGCCGCAGGGGAGGGATACCATGGTAAATAGGTTACCTATTTACCATGGTATCTCTCCCCTGGGTGCGTTGTGTTTTGGTGAGCATTAATGCAGGAAAGCAGCGGGCGGGATGGCGAGCTTGTCCTGCTACTCCAACACAAGCTAGCTTAAGAGCCGGTACGATGCGGGCAATGGGTGAAGTTCGTCAGGAGTACTGCATAAAAAAACGAGTGTGTTGTCGTGGCAGTTGGTGATCAAAGAAATAAAACAAAATAAAATCAATAAATAATAATGTCATAGACTTAAAGCCATACCTTTGAAGTCATAATGCATTGCAAGTGTTATTAGGGAATGTTGTGCTGTGTTTTCAAGCGCTTCAATGTGCTGCTCTGCAAGGTTTGGAGACAGCGGGTGCGTTCACGGAGAAAAAGAGCAGCCGGCGCAAAACACAAGGCACCCAGGGGAGAGATACCATGGTAAATAGGTTACCTATTTACCTATTTTTGTTTCGGCGAACGGTTTTGGTGAGCAATAATGCAGGAAAGCAGCGGGCGGGATGGCGAGTTTGTCCTGCTGCTCCAACTCAAGCTACCTTAAGAGCCGGTACGATGCGGTCAATTGGTGAAGTTCGTCAGGAGTACTGCATAAAAAAAAACGAGTGTGTTGTCGTGGCAGTTGGTGATCAAAGAAATAAAACAAAATAAAATCAATAAATAATAATGTCATAGACTTAAAGTCATACCTTTGAAGTCATAATGCATTGCAAGTGTTATTAGGGAATGTTGTGCTGTGTTTTCAAGCGCTTCAATGTGACAGCGGGTGCGTTCACGGAGATCAAGAGCAGCCGGAGATCAAGAGCAGCCGCCGCAGGGGAGGGATACCATGGTAAATAGGTTACCTATTTACCATGGTATCTCTCCCCTGGGTGCGTTGTGTTTTGGTGAGCATTAATGCAGGAAAGCAGCGGGCGGGATGGCGAGCTTGTCCTGCTGCTCCAACACAAGCTAGCTTAAGAGCCGGTACGATGCGGGCAATGGGTGAAGTTCGTCAGGAGTACTGCATAAAAAAACGAGTGTGTTGTCGTGGCAGTTGGTGATCAAAGAAATAAAACAAAATAAAATCAATAAATAATAATGTCATAGACTTAAAGTCATACCTTTGAAGTCATAATGCATTGCAAGTGTTATTAGGGAATGTTGTGCTGTGTTTTCAAGCGCTTCAATGTGACAGCGGGTGCGTTCACGGAGATCAAGAGCAGCCGGAGATCAAGAGCAGCCGCCGCAGGGGAGGGATACCATGGTAAATAGGTTACCTATTTACCATGGTATCTCTCCCCTGGGTGCGTTGTGTTTTGGTGAGCATTAATGCAGGAAAGCAGCGGGCGGGATGGCGAGCTTGTCCTGCTGCTCCAACACAAGCTAGCTTAAGAGCCGGTACGATGCGGGCAATGGGTGAAGTTCGTCAGGAGTACTGCATAAAAAAACGAGTGTGTTGTCGTGGCAGTTGGTGATCAAAGAAATTAAACAAAATAAAATCAATAAATAATAATGTCATAGACTTAAAGCCATACCTTTGAAGTCATAATGCATTGCAAGTGTTATTAGGGAATGTTGTGCTGTGTTTTCAAGCGCTTCAATGTGCTGCTCTGCAAGGTTTGGAGACAGCGGGTGCGTTCACGGAGAAAAAGAGCAGCCGGCGCAAAACACAAGGCACCCAGGGGAGAGATACCATGGTAAATAGGTTACATATTTACCTATTTTTGTTTCGGCGAACGGTTTTGGTGAGCAATAATGCAGGAAAGCAGCGGGCGGGATTGCGAGCTTGTCCTGCTGCTCCAACTCAAGCTACCTTAAGAGCCGGTACGATGCGATCAATTGGTGAAGTTCGTCAGGAGTACTGCATAAAAAAAAAACGAGTGTGTTGTCGTGGCAGTTGGTGATCAAAGAAATAAAACAAAATAAAATCAATAAATAATAATGTCATAGACTTAAAGTCATACCTTTGAAGTCATAATGCATTGCAAGTGTTATTAGGGAATGTTGTGCTGTGTTTTCAAGCGCTTCAATGTGACAGCGGGTGCGTTCACGGAGATCAAGAGCAGCCGGAGATCAAGAGCAGCCGCCGCAGGGGAGGGATACCATGGTAAATAGGTTACCTATTTACCATGGTATCTCTCCCCTGGGTGCGTTGTGTTTTGGTGAGCATTAATGCAGGAAAGCAGCGGGCGGGATGGCGAGCTTGTCCTGCTGCTCCAACACAAGCTAGCTTAAGAGCCGGTACGATGCGGGCAATGGGTGAAGTTCGTCAGGAGTACTGCATAAAAAAACGAGTGTGTTGTCGTGGCAGTTGGTGATCAAAGAAATAAAACAAAATAAAATCAATAAATAATAATGTCATAGACTTAAAGTCATACCTTTGAAGTCATAATGCATTGCAAGTGTTATTAGGGAATGTTGTGCTGTGTTTTCAAGCGCTTCAATGTGACAGCGGGTGCGTTCACGGAGATCAAGAGCAGCCGGAGATCAAGAGCAGCCGCCGCAGGGGAGGGATACCATGGTAAATAGGTTACCTATTTACCATGGTATCTCTCCCCTGGGTGCGTTGTGTTTTGGTGAGCATTAATGCAGGAAAGCAGCGGGCGGGATGGCGAGCTTGTCCTGCTGCTCCAACACAAGCTAGCTTAAGAGCCGGTACGATGCGGGCAATGGGTGAAGTTCGTCAGGAGTACTGCATAAAAAAACGAGTGTGTTGTCGTGGCAGTTGGTGATCAAAGAAATAAAACAAAATAAAATCAATAAATAATAATGTCATAGACTTGAAGTCATAATGCATTGCAAGTGTTATTAGGGAATGTTGTGCTGTGTTTTCAAGCGCTTCAATGTGCTGCTCTGCAAGGTTTGGAGACAGCGGGTGCGTTCACGGAGATCAAGAGCAGCCGGCGCAAAACACAAGGCACCCAGGGGAGAGATACCATGGTAAATAGGTTACATATTTACCTATTTTTGTTTCGGCGAACGGTTTTGGTGAGCAATAATGCAGGAAAGCAGCGGGCGGGATGGCGAGCTTGTCCTGCTGCTCCAACAGAAGCTAGCTTAAGAGCCGGTACGATGCGGTCAATTGGTGAAGTTCGTCAGGAGTACTGCATAAAAAAAACGAGTGTGTTGTCGTGGCAGTTGGTGATCAAAGAAATAAAACAAAATAAAATCAATAAATAATAATGTCATAGACTTAAAGCCATACCTTTGAAGTCATAATGCATTGCAAGTGTTATTAGGGAATGTTGTGCTGTGTTTTCAAGCGCTTCAATGTGACAGCGGGTGCGTTCACGGAGATCAAGAGCAGCCGGAGATCAAGAGCAGCCGCCGCAGGGGAGGGATACCATGGTAAATAGGTTACCTATTTACCATGGTATCTCTCCCCTGGGTGCGTTGTGTTTTGGTGAGCATTAATGCAGGAAAGCAGCGGGCGGGATGGCGAGCTTGTCCTGCTGCTCCAACACAAGCTAGCTTAAGAGCCAGTACGATGCGGGCAATGGGTGAAGTTCGTCAGGAGTACTGCATAAAAAAACGAGTGTGTTGTCGTGGCAGTTGGTGATCAAAGAAATAAAACAAAATAAAATCAATAAATAATAATGTCATAGACTTAAAGTCATACCTTTGAAGTCATAATGCATTGCAAGTGTTATTAGGGAATGTTGTGCTGTGTTTTCAAGCGCTTCAATGTGACAGCGGGTGCGTTCACGGAGATCAAGAGCAGCCGGAGATCAAGAGCAGCCGCCGCAGGGGAGGGATACCATGGTAAATAGGTTACCTATTTACCATGGTATCTCTCCCCTGGGTGCGTTGTGTTTTGGTGAGCATTAATGCAGGAAAGCAGCGGGCGGGATGGCGAGCTTGTCCTGCTGCTCCAACACAAGCTAGCTTAAGAGCCGGTACGATGCGGGCAATGGGTGAAGTTCGTCAGGAGTACTGCATAAAAAAAACGAGTGTGTTGTCGTGGCAGTTGGTGATCAAAGAAATAAAACAAAATAAAATCAATAAATAATAATGTCATAGACTTAAAGCCATACCTTTGAAGTCATAATGCATTGCAAGTGTTATTAGGGAATGTTGTGCTGTGTTTTCAAGCGCTTCAATGTGCTGCTCTGCAAGGTTTGGAGACAGCGGGTGCGTTCACGGAGATCAAGAGCAAACAGAGATCAAGAGCAGCCGCCGCAGGGGAGGGATACCATGGTAAATAGGTTACCTATTTACCATGGTATCTCTCCCCTGGGTGCGTTGTGTTTTGGTGAGCATTAATGCAGGAAAGCAGCGGGCGGGATGGCGAGCTTGTCCTGCTGCTCCAACACAAGCTAGCTTAAGAGCAGGTACCATGCGTGCAATGGGTGAAGTTCGTCAGGAGTACTGCATAAAAAAACGAGTGTGTTGTCGTGGCAGTTGGTGATCAAAGAAATAAAACAAAATAAAATCAATAAATAATAATGTCATAGACTTAAAGTCATACCTTTGAAGTCATAATGCATTGCAAGTGTTATTAGGGAATGTTGTGCTGTGTTTTCAAGCGCTTCAATGTGCTGCTCTGCAAGGTTTGGAGACAGCGGGTGCGTTCACGGAGATCAAGAGCAAACGGAGATCAAGAGCAGCCGCCGCAGGGGAGGGATACCATGGTAAATAGGTTACCTATTTACCATGGTATCTCTCCCCTGGGTGCGTTGTGTTTTGGTGAGCATTAATGCAGGAAAGCAGCGGGCGGGATGGCGAGCTTGTCCTGCTGCTCCAACACAAGCTAGCTTAAGAGCCGGTACGATGCGGGCAATGGGTGAAGTTCGTCAGGAGTACTGCATAAAAAAACGAGTGTGTTGTCGTGGCAGTTGGTGATCAAAGAAATAAAACAAAATAAAATCAATAAATAATAATGTCATAGACTTAAAGTCATACCTTTGAAGTCATAATGCATTGCAAGTGTTATTAGGGAATGTTGTGCTGTGTTTTCAAGCGCTTCAATGTGCTGCTCTGCAAGGTTTGGAGACAGCGGGTGCGTTCACGGAGATCAAGAGCAGCCGGCGCAAAACACAAGGCACCCAGGGGAGAGATACCATGGTAAATAGGTTACATATTTACCTATTTTTGTTTCGGCGAACGGTTTTGGTGAGCAATAATGCAGGAAAGCAGCGGGCGGGATGGCGAGCTTGTCCTGCTGCTCCAACAGAAGCTAGCTTAAGAGCCGGTACGATGCGGTCAATTGGTGAAGTTCGTCAGGAGTACTGCATAAAAAAAACGAGTGTGTTGTCGTGGCAGTTGGTGATCAAAGAAATAAAACAAAATAAAATCAATAAATAATAATGTCATAGACTTAAAGTCATACCTTTGAAGTCATAATGCATTGCAAGTGTTATTAGGGAATGTTGTGCTGTGTTTTCAAGCGCTTCAATGTGACAGCGGGTGCGTTCACGGAGATCAAGAGCAAACGGAGATCAAGAGCAGCCGCCGCAGGGGAGGGATACCATGGTAAATAGGTTACCTTTACTATAGGTTACCTATTTACCATGGTATCTCTCCCCTGGGTGCGTTGTGTTTTGGTGAGCATTAATGCAGGAAAGCAGCGGGCGGGATGGCGAGCTTGTCCTGCTGCTCCAACACAAGCTAGCTTAAGAGCCGGTACGATGCGTGCAATGGGTGAAGTTCGTCAGGAGTACTGCATAAAAAAACGAGTGTGTTGTCGTGGCAGTTGGTGATCAAAGAAATAAAACAAAATATAATCAATAAATAATAATGTCATAGACTTAAAGTCATACCTTTGAAGTCATAATGCATTGCAAGTGTTATTAGGGAATGTTGTGCTGTGTTTTCAAGCGCTTCAATGTGCTGCTCTGCAAGGTTTGGAGACAGCGGGTGCGTTCACGGAGATCAAGAGCAGCCGGAGATCAAGAGCAGCCGCCGCAGGGGAGGGATACCATGGTAAATAGGTTACCTATTTACCATGGTATCTCTCCCCTGGGTGCGTTGTGTTTTGGTGAGCATTAATGCAGGAAAGCAGCGGGCGGGATGGCGAGCTTGTCCTGCTGCTCCAACACAAGCTAGCTTAAGAGCAGGTACCATGCGGGCAATGGGTGAAGTTCGTCAGGAGTACTGCATAAAAAAACGAGTGTGTTGTCGTGGCAGTTGGTGATCAAAGAAATAAAACAAAATAAAATCAATAAATAATAATGTCATAGACTTAAAGTCATACCTTTGAAGTCATAATGCATTGCAAGTGTTATTAGGGAATGTTGTGCTGTGTTTTCAAGCGCTTCAATGTGCTGCTCTGCAAGGTTTGGAGACAGCGGGTGCGTTCACGGAGATCAAGAGCAGCCGGCGCAAAACACAAGGCACCCAGGGGAGAGATACCATGGTAAATAGGTTACCTATTTACCTATTTTTGTTTCGGCGAACGGTTTTGGTGAGCAATAATGCAGGAAAGCAGCGGGCGGGATGGCGAGCTTGTCCTGCTGCTCCAACAGAAGCTAGCTTAAGAGCCGGTACGATGCGGTCAATTGGTGAAGTTCGTCAGGAGTACTGCATAAAAAAAACGAGTGTGTTGTCGTGGCAGTTGGTGATCAAAGAAATAAAACAAAATAAAATCAATAAATAATAATGTCATAGACTTAAAGTCATACCTTTGAAGTCATAATGCATTGCAAGTGTTATTAGGGAATGTTGTGCTGTGTTTTCAAGCGCTTCAATGTGCTGCTCTGCAAGGTTTGGAGACAGCGGGTGCGTTCACGGAGATCAAGAGCAGCCGGCGCAAAACACAAGGCACCCAGGGGAGAGATACCATGGTAAATAGGTTACATATTTACCTATTTTTGTTTCGGCGAACGGTTTTGGTGAGCAATAATGCAGGAAAGCAGCGGGCGGGATGGCGAGCTTGTCCTGCTGCTCCAACAGAAGCTAGCTTAAGAGCCGGTACGATGCGGTCAATTGGTGAAGTTCGTCAGGAGTACTGCATAAAAAAAACGAGTGTGTTGTCGTGGCAGTTGGTGATCAAAGAAATAAAACAAAATAAAATCAATAAATAATAATGTCATAGACTTAAAGTCATACCTTTGAAGTCATAATGCATTGCAAGTGTTATTAGGGAATGTTGTGCTGTGTTTTCAAGCGCTTCAATGTGCTGCTCTGCAAGGTTTGGAGACAGCGGGTGCGTTCACGGAGATCAAGAGCAAACGGAGATCAAGAGCAGCCGCCGCAGGGGAGGGATACCATGGTAAATAGGTTACCTATTTACCATGGTATCTCTCCCCTGGGTGCGTTGTGTTTTGGTGAGCATTAATGCAGGAAAGCAGCGGGCGGGATGGCGAGCTTGTCCTGCTGCTCCAACACAAGCTAGCTTAAGAGCAGGTACCATGCGTGCAATGGGTGAAGTTCGTCAGGAGTACTGCATAAAAAAACGAGTGTGTTGTCGTGGCAGTTGGTGATCAAAGAAATAAAACAAAATAAAATCAATAAATAATAATGTCATAGACTTAAAGTCATACCTTTGAAGTCATAATGCATTGCAAGTGTTATTAGGGAATGTTGTGCTGTGTTTTCAAGCGCTTCAATGTGCTGCTCTGCAAGGTTTGGAGACAGCGGGTGCGTTCACGGAGATCAAGAGCAGCCGGCGCAAAACACAAGGCACCCAGGGGAGAGATACCATGGTAAATAGGTTACCTATTTACCTATTTTTGTTTCGGCGAACGGTTTTGGTGAGCAATAATGCAGGAAAGCAGCGGGCGGGATGGCGAGCTTGTCCTGCTGCTCCAACAGAAGCTAGCTTAAGAGCCGGTACGATGCGGTCAATTGGTGAAGTTCGTCAGGAGTACTGCATAAAAAAAACGAGTGTGTTGTCGTGGCAGTTGGTGATCAAAGAAATAAAACAAAATAAAATCAATAAATAATAATGTCATAGACTTAAAGTCATACCTTTGAAGTCATAATGCATTGCAAGTGTTATTAGGGAATGTTGTACTGTGTTTTCAAGCGCTTCAATGTGACAGCGGGTGCGTTCACGGAGATCAAGAGCAAACGGCGATCAAGAGCAGCCGCCGCAGGGGAGGGATACCATGGTAAATAGGTTACCTATTTACCATGGTATCTCTCCCCTGGGTGCGTTGTGTTTTGGTGAGCATTAATGCAGGAAAGCAGCGGGCGGGATGGCGAGCTTGTCCTGCTGCTCCAACACAAGCTAGCTTAAGAGCCGGTACGATGCGTGCAATGGGTGATGTTCGTCAGGAGTACTGCATAAAAAAACGAGTGTGTTGTCGTGGCAGTTGGTGATCAAAGAAATAAAACAAAATATAATCAATAAATAATAATGTCATAGACTTAAAGTCATACCTTTGAAGTCATAATGCATTGCAAGTGTTACTAGGGAATGTTGTGCTGTGTTTTCAAGCGCTTCAATGTGCTGCTCTGCAAGGTTTGGAGACAGCGGGTGCGTTCACGGAGATCAAGAGCAGCCGGCGCAAAACACAAGGCTCCCAGGGGAGAGATACCATGGTAAATAGGTTACCTATTTACCTATTTTTGTTTCGGCGAACGGTTTGGTTGAGCAGTAATGCAAGAAAGCAGCGGGCGGGATGGCGAGCTTGTCCTGCTGCTCCAACACAAGCTACCTTAAGAGCCGGTACGATGCGGTCAATTGGTGAAGTTCGTCAGGAGTACTGCATAAAAAAACGAGTGTGTTGTCGTGGCAGTTGGTGATCAAAGAAATAAAACAAAATAAAATCAATAAATAATAATTTCATAGACTTAAAGCCATACCTTTGAAGTCATAATGCATTGCAAGTGTTATTAGGGAATGTTGTGCTGTGTTTACAAGCGCTTCAATGTGCTGCTCTGCAAGGTTTGGAGACAGCGGGTGCGTTCACGGAGATCAAGAGCAGTCGGCGCAAAACACAAGGCACCCAGGGGAGAGATACCATGGTAAATAGGTTACATATTTACCTATTTTTGTTTCGGCGAACGGTTTTGGTGAGCAATAATGCAGGAAAGCAGCGGGCGGGATGGCGAGCTTGTCCTGCTGCTCCAACAGAAGCTACCTTAAGAGCCGGTACGATGCGGTCAATTGGTGAAGTTCGTCAGGAGTACTGCATAAAAAAACGAGTGTGTTGTCGTGGCAGTTGGTGATCAAAGAAATAAAACAAAATAAAATCAATAAATAATAATGTCATAGACTTAAAGTCATACCTTTGAAGTCATAATGCATTACAAGTGTTATTAGGGAATGTTGTGCTGTGTTTTCAAGCGCTTCAATGTGCTGCTCTGCAAGGTTTGGAGACAGCGGGTGCGTTCACGGAGATCAAGAGCAAACGGAGATCAAGAGCAGCCGCCGCAGGGGAGGGATACCATGGTAAATAGGTTACCTATTTACCATGGTATCTCTCCCCTGGGTGCGTTGTGTTTTGGTGAGCATTAATGCAGGAAAGCAGCGGGCGGGATGGCGAGCTTGTCCTGCTGCTCCAACACAAGCTAGCTTAAGAGCAGGTACCATGCGTGCAATGGGTGAAGTTCGTCAGGAGTACTGCATAAAAAAACGAGTGTGTTGTCGTGGCAGTTGGTGATCAAAGAAATAAAACAAAATAAAATCAATAAATAATAATGTCATAGACTTAAAGTCATACCTTTGAAGTCATAATGCATTGCAAGTGTTATTAGGGAATGTTGTGCTGTGTTTTCAAGCGCTTCAATGTGCTGCTCTGCAAGGTTTGGAGACAGCGGGTGCGTTCACGGAGATCAAGAGCAGCCGGCGCAAAACACAAGGCACCCAGGGGAGAGATACCATGGTAAATAGGTTACCTATTTACCTATTTTTGTTTCGGCGAACGGTTTTGGTGAGCAATAATGCAGGAAAGCAGCGGGCGGGATGGCGAGCTTGTCCTGCTGCTCCAACAGAAGCTAGCTTAAGAGCCGGTACGATGCGGTCAATTGGTGAAGTTCGTCAGGAGTACTGCATAAAAAAAACGAGTGTGTTGTCGTGGCAGTTGGTGATCAAAGAAATAAAACAAAATAAAATCAATAAATAATAATGTCATAGACTTAAAGTCATACCTTTGAAGTCATAATGCATTGCAAGTGTTATTAGGGAATGTTGTGCTGTGTTTTCAAGCGCTTCAATGTGCTGCTCTGCAAGGTTTGGAGACAGCGGGTGCGTTCACGGAGATCAAGAGCAGCCGGAGATCAAGAGCAGCCGCCGCAGGGGAGGGATACCATGGTAAATAGGTTACCTATTTACCATGGTATCTCTCCCCTGGGTGCGTTGTGTTTTGGTGAGCATTAATGCAGGAAAGCAGCGGGCGGGATGGCGAGCTTGTCCTGCTGCTCCAACACAAGCTAGCTTAAGAGCCGGTACGATGCGGGCAATGGGT
>NW_026708672.1:0-32500 GCF_902713425.1 Acipenser ruthenus
GACGGGGAAACCGCAGCCATGTTGGATCTGGTGTGGTGGGGGAGTGTGTGGGAAAGGATAGGGAGGTTTGAGCCAAGATGGCTGCCACTGGGATCCAGCTTCACAGCGTTTTTAGTTTAGTGAAAGTCAAGTTTGAAAGGGGCAGGTTTCTGCCATTTTGGATCTGGTGTGGTGGGGGAGTGTGTGGGAAAGGAAAGGGAGGTTTGAACCAAGATGGCTGCCACTGGGACCCAGTTTCACAGCGTTCCTCTGGTTTTTAGTTTAGTCAAGGTTAGGTGTCGCATCAGAGAGAGATTGGGGAGAAACCGCAGCCATGTTGGATCTGGTGTGGTGGGGGAGTGTGTGGGAAAGGATAGGGAGGTTTGAACCAAGATGGCTGCCACTGGGATCCAGTTTTACAGCGTTTTTGGTTTAGTGAAAGGGGCAGGTTTCTGCCATTTTGGATCTGGTGTGGTGGGGGAGTGTGTGGGAAAGGAGAGGGAGGTTTGAACCAAGATGGCTGCCACTGGGATCCAGTTTTACAGCGTTTTTGGTTTAGTGAAAGGGGCAGGTTTCTGCCATTTTGGATCTGGTGTGGTGGGGGAGTTTGTGGGAAAGGATAGGGAGGTTTGAACCAAGATGGCTGCCACTGGGATCCAGTTTTACAGCGTTTTTAGTTTAGTGAAAGGGGCAGGTTTCTGCCATTTTGGATCTGGTGTGGTGGGGGAGTTTGTGGGAAAGGATAGGTAGGTTTGAGCCAAGATGGCTGCTACTGGGACCCAGTTTCACAGCGTGCCTCTGCTTTTTAGTCAAGGTTAAGTGAAAATGGTCAGGTGTCGCATCAGAGAGAGAGAATGGGGAGAAACTGCAGCCATTTTGGATCTAGTAGGGAGTGGTGAGTGTGGGTGAAGATAGGGAGGTTTGAGCCAAGATGGCTGCCACTGGGACCCAGCTTCACAGCTCGGTAGTCAGTATCTGTGGGTTTCGTGTGAAGTGGATATGGGGTGAGGGGTGAGAAATACTGTTAATGAGAAAAGGCGTCGTCACTGAATAACGCAACACTGTCTGGTTTTACGTTTTGTAAAAAAAAAAAAAAAAAAAAAAAAAAAAAAGTCATGTTTTATTTCTTTTTTTTAAAATAAATAAGTTTTAATATTTTGGTGGTATTCAGTTTTTTTTTGTGTGTGTCAAACTCTCACACACGTTCAAAATGCACACAGGTACAAACAAACTCCAAACACACAAACACAGACTCACAGACAGACAGACAGACAGACACACACACACGTAATAAACACGTTCAAACACACTCGGGGCAGACAGACAGACACACACCTCTAAATCCACGACCGGGGTTGCCAGATTTCTGACAGAAAAATAGCGACCTCATTCTTCAAAAGAAGCCCAAACAAGCCCAAAACAAGCGCAACCCGTGTTAGAGTATCGGCGATTATGCAAATTCAAACCCGCGACTCTCAAATTCCAACGCGAGCCAAAAAAAACGAACACTCCAGAGTCTTCAAAATTCAAAAAAGAGAGCTCGAGCTAGCAACGGTCAAAACGGTAGAAGAGTTTTGGTTGGAGAGAGAGATAGATAGATAATAAACCGCCTGTCTTCTAAAAAATAAAACGTTACAATAATATTACTTCAGAGTCTATATTATTATTATTATTATGTAGCAGACGCTTTTATCGAAAAAAAATTTAACAAAATATATAAAACTACATAAATTACCGGCAATAATAATAAAAAAAAATCAAAACAAACATAAATAAATACACAGTTGATACAAAATCAATACAAAAATAAACACAAATGTATATTAGAAATAGGAATTTACAAATACAGATTGAGTACGTGGGGTTTGAGGCTGTAATTATCAATCAAATGTGTCTACCTGCTGTACGAATAATTCCTACCCCAATTAATAACACCACCATGAAACAGAATATCAGAGGTTTGGCTGTTTGTAAATTGCTGTGCAGTATTGAAATGAACGTTGTGTGTAATGTCAGGACTGCCCAGTCCCTGACCACCTTCCGGCGCCTCCTCAAGACTCACCTCTTCAAAGAGCACCTGTGAAACTCCTCTGTTTGTATCCTGGGACACTATCACCCTTCATTTAAATGTGCTTTATTTTGCTCTTATCTGCCCCCTATTTTACTGCATTTAATCCTGTACTTCAGAATACTGTAATCTGCCAAGTGTTTAACCTGTAGTACTTTGTATTTAATCACATCCTGATGTAACTATCACTATTTAATCATATCCTGATGTAACTATCACTATTATCTGCTGTATTATTGAATTCTGGTTTGTCACACTTGAACAAAAGTTATTGTATTTCTTGCTCTTATTGTATTACTTGTACTGTAACACTTGAAATGTATTTGCTTACGATTGTAAGTCGCCCTGGATAAGGGCGTCTGCTAAGAAATAAATAATAATAATAATAATAATTTATCTTGCTCTTAATTGTATTAATACTTGTACTGTGATTCTTGAAATGTATTTTTGTTTACGACTGTAAATCGCCCTGGGTAAGGGCGTCTGCTAAGAAATAAATAATAATAATAATAATAATAATAATAATTAAATATCCTAATCTGGCACCTCTTAAGAAACGTTACCTGGTATAAATTTGATAAAAAACTACAAACCCCAGTACAGCTCAGCCGCACGTCACTATCAACGTCGTACGGAATCTCTGAAGGGACAAATCAACATTCCTACCAGACCAGCAACCGAATTACAGCGCGATCCCTTTCTCGAAATACTAATGCTGGCACTGTATCCCCCCAACAATATTGCAGACATGAAAACAGTTCAATTTTTTATTTTAATTATACCGTCAAATCTAATTACATTATCAACCCGCGACTCTTTAATATTTCCCGCGGCTGTGTTTTTGAAGTAGCCCAATTCCCGCGGGAAAACCGCGGACCTGTCAACACAGTTGTTGTTCCACAGAAAATAATAATAATAATAATAATAATAATAATAATAATAATAATAATAGGGCTTTTAAAATCGGACAAGCCTTCGTTTTTAATGAAGAACGTACCAACGATTTATAAAACCGCTCCTCTTTAATTAACGCGGTAATGAAAACAAAATTAAGTATTTTCTGCTGGAAAATTACAATGTTTCTGCAGCGGGACTGTGTTTACATGAATAAAGAGGCTTAATTCTACTGTTAAATGAAAAAAATTAATCAGACTTGCGATTTAAAAGCTCATTTAGAAGAAAAAATGTCAATAAAATCACATTTAGTACCAATGCTTTTCTAAGTTGTGAGAATGGTTAACGGTTATCAGTTGACATTTTAAAAGTAGTCCCTTTGAAGCGATAGTATTCGGGTTGGGCTGTTTTTTAAATATCTGTCAGTGTGTACTTTAAACTTTAAAAAATAAAAAATAAATTAAAACTTAAATCTATGCAATAGTTAAAAAAAAAAATGTGGTCAGCATCGAGTGGGCGGGAGTATCGTCACCTGTAGTCGAACCCGTTTGGTCACCCCCCCAGTCAATCAACCCGACCCGGCGTCTCGATTGGTCCCTCACCGCGACCGTAGCCCACTCCGTCCAATGGGAGAACCGGATCGTTAAGGGGGGGGGCGGGGCCCCGTGCGTTCGGTGTCTCGAATTTTTTTTTTTCGCTTTTCTCCTGCGCGAGAACGGAGCCGTTTTAGAATTTTGAGAAATATTTGAAAATTTGGAATCTCGCTGACGTAACGGATCCCTAACAACGAACAAGCCAGGGCGGCTCATACAGAGCTTTTGAAAAGGTGTTTTTTTTTTAAATAAAATATATATATTTTTATTAAATATTGTGGAGGAAACAGAAGAAGGCGGACGGGTTGTACGGGGAAAGGTACAACCGGGTTATACACGCCACACAGGGAATTAAAAACCAGACGCAGAACCGTTTCCGTAGCCGACGGAGCAAGATGTGCTTATCCGATATCGTCTGACGAGGACACTTTTCTGCTTATTTTACTATTATTATTTTATATACATTTTTCAACCCAAGCTTTCCAAAATGTTGGGGAAAGCCGCCGTCTGCTGCTCCAGTCCAAGCTGCTCGCCTCTGCTGCTTCAAATATAACTAAAAAAAGCCCGGACGAGACTCAGGTGCGGCGAAGGAGGCCGGGACCGGGGCTGTGCAGTTTGGTTACGCCGGGATTCGAAGCGAGCGAGTCGTGGGAGCGTGCTCAGGAAAAGTCGGGGATCCGCTGCGGGGCCCTCGAAGCTGCCAAAAAAATACACTGACCGAAAAAAACCAACAAACGGTGGAAACGAAGCGGATTTTCTTCAAAACTTAAAGAGACGAGAAAGCCGCTGGAGTTTTCTGTGCTGCCTAAGCCAATGAAACGCAAGGGGACGTAATTATTTGGGGGAAATAATTGCATTTGACGAGATTTCTGATCCAGATAAGCGTTTGTTTTGAAATTATTATTATTATTATTATTATTATTATTACAGCATAATCAAATCGAAAGTTATTCACGAAATTAAGTTTTAAAAACATTCCAAAGATGTTATACTTTGTCTGCGGCTTGGAGTAAGAGGGACTGTCTTTTAATTTATATATACCTGCCTGTTTTACAATTTAAGGGCAAAGTGATCTATCTTTTAGTGCTAGTTATCTCTCTGCGTGTATGTGTGTGTGTGGCATTTATAGTTGATAAAAACGTTTACAAGATAAACACGATCCTTAAAAAAATAAAATATAAACAGGCTAGCGAAACACACGTAAAAACAGACAAGAATTGAGATTCACGAAGTTCAGACGTGTCAGAAATTCATGCTTTTAAAAAAACGAATCAATATTCCCAAAAACACACACAGCGCAACATAATTGATTAAGTTGAGAGAGAAGTTTGTGTATACTTGGATAAATAAATTAATTAATCAAGCAACTGTTCCCACCAGAACTGAAGTTTACCGTGATATATATTAAAACAAATCCCACCCAGGTTAATATTTATCAATGCTTCTGGTTGGATAATTGCACGCAGTTTTTAAATTGGTGTCGTCCAGAAGAAACGAGTCGATTTGAATTTGTAGATGTGTTTTTTTTTTTTAAATGCTCATCGCGATTTTTCGATTGCATCGGGAGTTATTGCAACACGGCGTGTGGAAATCGCAAGGCTTTGGGGATAGAAAAAATCATTTTTAAAAGAAAAATCCAGCTAGCCATGCATTAATAACAGGTTACACTAGAACCGTGCGTCATTTTCCGAGTTTGCTTCGAGTGAAAAAAACTAGCGATCTCTCTCCCATTAACAATACAAGAGCTAGCAAGTTTTGCAAAATAGTTTTGAGGTACCGTGGAGACCGGACGCGGTGACTCAGTGTAGTCTTTACCCTGCAGGCTGATGTGAAACAAGGCGAACAATATACCATGTCGTCTTAATAATAATAATAATAACAACCAGAGTTATCATTGTACTAATAGGTATGCCTAAGGTTAGAGATCTGTGCGAGTTTACACTACAGCTGATTTTGGGAGTCGGATCAAAGTGGATTGCTGTGTGAAACTTCAGCGGCATTTTTGAAGGAACAGCCGATTAAAAACTTTGCTGGGAATTTGAACCCCCGGCTGAAATAATTAAGTAATAATACTAGGATTTGTTTTTCTCTCCAAGTTAAACCAAAGTTCTTTTTAATTTTAATTATTATTTTTTTTTGTGAGGAGTACAGATTTTTATTTCGGTTGAGTTCGAGGTTTGTGACTTCACTCTGCTTCGGACTACAAAAGAAATTGGATTTTTATTTTTTATTTTTACGGTGGGCGGGAGGGGTCACTTCTGGAATTTACAAATCGATTTTTTTTTTTTTAAATCGAACGATGGAACGATGACGTACCTCACGCGTCATTCAAACCCGTGACGCAATTGCGACACACTTGTTTTTGTCCCGACATCCGCTGCAGCTTCCTCACCAAAATAAAAACATTTCAACTTCAAAGCAGGATAAAATTAGACAGATCGGCTTTGTAGCGGACAACAGCAGGCAAACGAAGAGGAGAAAGAGTTTTGAGGATTTTTTATTATTATTTTGGACTGTGGACAGAATAATACGTTGGACTGTGCCAGTGGAGGAAAAAATATCAATCACTTTCTCTCTCTCTCTCTCTCTCTCACCATTTTCTCCCTCTTATCATAACCCCCAAACTCACCCGCTCCTCTAATATAAAACTCCGTCACACACAGACTTTGCTGTCTCTCTTAAAGGCATTTTATAAATATTCATTTTTTATTTTTTCATCTGGTCAAGTCGTCACTTGTCTGGTTTTGAGCACCTTTTAAAAACTCTAAATAGCAACACATCTAGAGAGATAACCGCACATCATTACACAGAGACGCACTGACACACACACACAGCTAGATTTAAATATATTTAAATATATACATAGTGCACCTTTTTCACCGAAACCCTGTCAAACGTCAGTCTTCTATTCTTAATATATATATTTTTTAAATTGATTTGAACATCATTTTATAATTTCATAGATTAAACAAATTAAACCCTACGGGATCCTAAAATCGCTTATTGCGTAGTTTTAATATTCTTGCCTTCACTTAAAGCCATATCACTTAGATTCTTATTTTAAAACCTTTTCATTTCTGTTTTTATAGATCTATCTATCTATCTATCTATATATCTATCTAGATATTTTCCACACATAGCTCGTCTGTTCTACACAAATCCCTACGTTTTGAGCATTAATTTTTTGTCTTTGTCAATTAGATTCAGATTCTTTTGCACTGGGACACATCAGTCGCTGCCAAAACCAGAACCCGCAAAAAAAGGCTTCATTTTACAAATCTATTAACGGTTTATTTCAGTGTACAGAACTATATATTCCAAAAATATATTAAAATATATATAGAGAGAGAGAGTTATGTTTGTGTGTGTGTAAAATCTTCCCATTTTAAAACAGGGCTCTGGGATTGGACAGAAATCTCTGACTCTCTACTAAGTTTTGATAGATAAAAAAAAAAATACAACAAACGGTTTTAAATAAGTTTCAGATAGTCTGTGGTGCTTTTTTTTCATACCCTTCAGATCGGATGTTTGGCTCTAGTAATATAGTTTAATTACAGCGCTTTTTAAACGCTGGTAGATCTAGCAGATATTTCCCTCGCTTCACTCTTCACCAGCGCTGTCCTTCATCTAGAAATCTTACCTAAACAACACACCCCTCCCTCCCTCTGTTTCCCCCATCCCTCCATCCTCTCCACCTCTCCCCACCCCTCCATCCTCTATCCAGCTCAAATTCTCCCTCCTTGTTATATTTTGACCACAGCTTGAGTCCCTAATATTTGCCCCTCCTTTTAAATTCCAGACCCTCCGTACAGTAAACGACCCCTCGATCTCTTCACTAAAAAAAAAACATTCATCTACCTCCAATCCTCCCTCCCTCCCTCTCTCCCTCCCCCTCTCTCTCTCTCTCTCTCTCTCTCTCGAAATACACAACTCTCAAAGAAAAAAAAATCTCTAGTAACCCAATTTCTCCGTACATAATCAGAGCTTCCCATAGTCCTTCCAACCCTCTAATCAAGACCCCCCCCCAGTTTACCCCTCCCTCTCCCTCTTTCCCTCCCTCTCCCTCTCCCTCTCTCCCTCCCTCTCTCCACCTCTCTCCCCCACCCTGGGCTATGCGGTGGGGAGCTGTGAATTTGTGGAGCAGACGAACCAGCAGGATCAAGCGAAGCGACCTCCGTTCCTCCCCCCACCCCCACCCCACCTCACCCCCCCCCAGACCGTACCGAAACCTGCCCCCCTCCCTCCCCGCTCCCCCGTACCTCCGAGAGCAGAAGATGCCGCCTGGCTCGGGCAGCAACGCCACCCTGAGCAAGATTAAGCCCAGCAAGTACGTTCCCGTGTCGGCCGCCACCCGCCTTCCTGGTGGGGTCCAGCTCGCTGTTCTTCGTGTTCACGTGAGTAACGCAGCCCCCCCCCCCCCCCCCCCCCCCCAAAAAAAAAAAACACCTTCACACTGTGAGGCTCCTCATCATTGCAATGGTAATAGACTTCACTGAGGGGAGCTCTGAACCCCAGGACTGGGTGCAGCAGCAGCAGCAGGGCTAGTGTGAGTTTGTAACCCTGCTCAAACTCCTGGCTCCTCATCATTGCAATGGTAATAATAATAATACTAGACTTCATTGAGGGGAGCTCTGAACCCCAGGACTGGCTGCAGCAGCAGCAGGGCTAGTGTGAGTTTCTAACCCTGCTCAAACTCCTGGCTCCTGATCATTTCAATATTAATAATAATAATACTAGACTTCATTGAGGGGAGCTCTGAACCCCAGGACTGGGTGCAACAGCAGCAGCAGCAGGGCTAGTGTGAGTTTCTAACCCTGCTCAAACTCCTGGCTCCTGATCATTTCAGTATTAATAATAATAATAATAATAATAATAATAATAATAATAATAATAATAATAATAATAATACTAGACTTCATTGAGGGGAGCTCTGAACCCCAGGACTGGGTGCAGCAGCAGCAGCAGGGCTAGTGTGATAGAAAACTGAGTCAAGCAGACCAGCTGTAGTTTGGGCTTCAGTGCCTTCATCAGCGTGATTGAAACTAGAAGACTCTAGTATTTGGTCTGTGCAGCACTCTCTGTTTAATTCGTCCTCTTTCTCTCTCTCTCTCCTCTCTGGCTCGTTTAGTTTGAATAAGATCAGGTTTGTGTGTGGTGGCTGGGCGTGTCTGGGTGTGTGGTGGATGGGTGTATGTGTGTGAGCGTGTGTGTCTGTGCGTGTGTGTGGTGGATGGGTGGGTGTGTGTGTGTGCGTGTTTGAGCGTGTGTGTGGTGGGTGGGTGTGTGTGTGTCTGTGTGCGTCTGTGCCTGTGTGTGTGTGTGTGTGTGTGTGTGTGTTTTCTTCCTCTCCTGCTGCAGTCAGCTTCTCTAGCTGGGTAGGTCCTTCACACAGGCAGTGACTTGCACACGGCGCTCCCTCCCTCCCTCATGCTGATCTGCTCCGCACGTTCTCTGCCTTTGCTGGGCTGCACAAATACACTGCTTCTCTTTCTGTCTTACTTTCTTAACCCGCTGCCTTCCACACTGCAGCCCAGCACCCTAACCACTGAGCTCCTCAAACCCGCTGCCTTCCACACTGCAGCCCAGCACCCTAACCACTGAGCTCCTCAAACCCGCTGCCTTCCACACTGCAGCCCAGCACCCTAACCACTGAGCTCCTCAAACCCGCTGCCTTCCACACTGCAGCCCAGCACCCTAACCACTGAGCTCCTCAAACCCACTGCCTTCCACACTGCAGCCCAGCGCTGTCTCTCTCTCTCTTTCTCCACTAAGCTCCTCGAGGCAGACAGGCAGACAGACGCGATCACAGGGATTATCCAGAGCCACACTTCACCATATTGAACCGTCTAATCCAGTGTGTTTAATCCGAGTGTGCAGACACGAAGCAACTGGACTGGAAAATACAAACACACTGACACACACACACACACACTGACACACACGCGCACACACACACATACAGAGACACTGACACACACACACACTGAGAGACACAGACACACACACTGAAACACAGACAGAACAGAGACACGCGCACACTGACACACGCGCACACTGACACACGCGCACACAGACACACGCGCACACAGACACACGCGCACACAGACACACGCGCACACAGACACACGCGCACACTGACACACGTACTGCCAGAGAGACACGTACGCACACACGCACAGAGACACACATTCGTGTTCATGAGGACTTTGCATCGACTCCCACAGAGGAGATTTCCTGTTCATCCTTCATCTCCCAGAACTTCACTCGCTCAGAAACTCAACACAAAACTGCAAAAAAACGAAGTCAGCAGACAGTCATTTTAATACCTCCATCATCCAGAACTAGAGCTAGGTAAGGTTTGAGAAACAAACCATGATAAAACTAACCATTATACAAGCTTCCTACAGTAACAGCACATTGTAAAGCACAGAGAGGTCTGGTAAAGCATAGGGAAGCATTGTAAAGCACAGAGAGGTGTGGTAAAGCATAGGGAAGCATTGTAAAGCACAGAGAGGTCTGGTAAAGCATAGGGAAGCATTGTAAAGCACAGAGAGGTGTGGTAAAGCATAGGGAAGCATTGTAAAGCACAGAGAGGTCTGGTAAAGCATAGGGAAGCATTGTAAAGCACAGAGAGGTGTGGTAAAGCATAGGGAAGCATTGTAAAGCATAGAGAGGTGTGGTAAAGCATAGGGAAGCATTGTAAAGCACAGAGAGGTCTGGTAAAGCATAGGGAAGCATTGTAAAGCACAGAGAGGTGTGGTAAAGCATAGGGAAGCATTGTAAAGCACAGAGAGGTCTGGTAAAGCATAGGGAAGCATTGTAAAGCACAGAGAGGTCTGGTAAAGCATAGTACAGTACAGTAAATATTCTAAAGGAGTGATTGACAATGTTCTGCTGATGGATTATTTTCTCTTGTTTTTCTGGGTTAGAGGACCAGAGAGAGAGAGAGAGAGACAGATGGTGTCCTAGTTTTATTTGTGTGTGTTTTTTTTTTAACTGGAGTTTAATCCCACGTTTAGGATGTCACAGTTCACCGACTGATCAGGGGGCGAACTGTGAGGGCAGGATTAGGGGGTTCAAAAAACAGGGTCGCATGTTTTAAGAAAAAAAAAATAACATAATAAAAGAACAGAAAAAAAAAGTGGATTGAAATGCAAACGGGTTAGAAACTCACACTAGCCCTGCTGCTGCTGCTGCTGCTGCTGCACCCAGTCCTGGGGTTCAGAGCTCCCCTCAATGAAGTCTAGTATTATTATTATTAATATTGAAATGATCAGGAGCCAGGAGTTTGAGCAGGGTTAGAAACTCACACTAGCCCTGCTGCTGCTGCTGCTGCTGCACCCAGTCCTGGGGTTCAGAGCTCCCCTCAATGAAGTCTAGTATTATTATTATTAATATTGAAATGATCAGGAGCCAGGAGTTTGAGCAGGGTTAGAAACTCACACTAGCCCTGCTGCTGCTGCAGCACCCAGTCCTGGGGTTCAGAGCCCCCCTCAATGAAGTCTAGTATTATTATTATTATTATTAATATTGAAATGATCAGGAGCCAGGAGTTTGAGCAGGGTTACAAACTCACACTAGCCCTGCTGCTGCTGCTGCACCCAGTCCTGGGGTTCAGGACTGTTAGTTGTCGTTCATGTAGCTAGAGGGAATGGTGTGACTCAGACAGGAGGGAGAGAAGGAGAAAGTTGAAAAGCTGGCAAATACAAAGGATGGTGTGACTCAGACAGGAGGAGATAGGAAAGGCTGCCAGAGAGAGCTGTTCAGATGTATTATTGGTGTGTTGGGGTGTGTGTATGTGTCTCTCGGCTCTCCTGTAAGCGGGGGGTGTGTTGGGGTGTGTGTGTGTCTCTCGGCTCTCCTGTAAGCGGGGGGTGTGTTGGGGTGTGTGTGTGTGTCTCTCGGCTCTCCTGTAAGCAGGGGGTGTGTTGGGGTGTGTGTGTCTCTCGGCTCTCCTGTAAGCGGGGGGTGTGTTGGGGTGTGTGTCTCTCGGCTCTCCTGTAAGCAGGGGGTGTGTTGGGGTGTGTGTCTCTCGGCTCTCCTGTAAGCGGGGGGTGTGTTGGGGTGTGTGTGTCTCTCGGCTCTCCTGTAAGCGGGGGGTGTGTTGGTGTGTGTGTCTCTCGGCTCTCCTGTAAGCGGGGGGTGTGTTGGGGTGTGTGTGTCTCTCGGCTCTCCTGTAAACGGGGGGTGTGTTGGTGTGTGTGTGTCTCTCGGCTCTCCTGTAAGCGGGGGTCTCGGTTGTGTTTCAGGTCTCCCTGGTTGGCTCAGCACTTCTCCCTGGCCGTCCCGCTCTACAATGCAATCGTGTTCCTCTTCGTCGTCGCCAACTTCAGCATGGCAACTTTCATGGACCCCGGAGTCTTCCCCAGAGGTGAGGAGAGGGGAGACTGTGTGTGTGTGTGTGTGTGTGTGTGTGTGTGTGTGTGTGTCTCTCTGTTTATTTATTTGTTTGTTTGTTCTGTGTGTTGACGATGTTTGTTTTCTCTCTTCTCTCAGCTGAGGACGACGGTCGGACTGTGTGTCTGTCTGTCTTCTCTCTCTCTCTCTCTCTCGCTCTTGCTCTCGCTCTCTCTCTGTCTTTGTCCCACACGAGGATAAGGAGGATTTGGATGTGTGTGTCTCTCCTCTGTTTGATTCCTATCTCTCTGTCTGTTTAATTCCTCCTCTCTTCTCTCTTTTTGATTCCTCCTCTATCTATTTAATTCCTCCTCTCTCCTCTCTGTGTGTGTTTAATTCATTCTCTCTGTCTCTCTCCCTCTCTGTCTCAATCTGTTTAATTCCTCCTCTCTCTCTCTCTCTCTCTCTCTCTGTATAATTCCTCTCTCTGTTTAAATTCCTATCTCTGTCTCTCTCTCTCTGTTTAAATTCCTATCTCTGTCTCTCTCTCTGTGTTTAATTCCTCTCTCGTCTCTCTCCTCCCTCTCCCTCTCCTCTCGTGTCTCTCTCTCTCTCTCTCTGTGTTTAATTCCTCTCTCTCTCTCTCTCTCTCTCTCTCTGTGTTTAATTCCTCCCTCTCCCTCTCCTCTCGTGTCTCTCTCTCTCTCTCTCTGTGTTTAATTCCTCTCTCTCTCTCTCTCTCTCTCTCTCTCTCTCTCTCTCTCTGTGTTTAATTCCTCTCTCTCCCTCTCTCTCGTGTCTCTCCCTCTCTCCTAGCCGAGGAGGACGAGGACAAGGAAGATGATTTCCGTGCTCCGCTCTACAAGACGGTTGAGATCAAGGGGATTCAGGTGCGGATGAAGTGGTGCTCCACCTGCCGCTTCTACAGACCCCCGCGCTGCTCCCACTGCAGCGTGTGTGACAACTGTGTGGAGGTGAGGAGACCCCCCCCCCCCGGGGAGATGGGACCCCCCCCCCCCCCCCCCAAGAGACAGGACCCCCCACCCCCCGAGAGAGACAGGACCCCTCCCCACCCCCCAGAGAGACAGGACCCCCACCCCCCAGAGAGACAGGACCCCCACCCCTGTTTCTGTGCAGTCCTGTAATACATCTCTCTCCCTCTCTCTCTCTCTCTCTCTCGCTCTCTCTCTCTTTCTTTCTTTCTCTCTCTCTCACTCTCTCTCTTTCTTTCTTTCTTTCTCTCTCTCTCTCCCTCTCCCTCTCCCTCTCCCTCTCCCTCTCCCTCTCCCTCGCTCTCGCTCTCGCTCTCGCTCTCGCTCTCTCTCTCTCGCTCTATCTCTCTCTCTCTCGCTCTCTCTCTCCCTCCCTCTCTCTCAGGAGTTCGATCATCACTGCCCCTGGGTGAACAACTGCATCGGGCGACGCAACTACCGATATTTCTTCCTGTTCCTGCTGTCGCTCACGGCGCACATCATCGGGGTGTTCGGCTTCGGACTGCTCTTCATCCTTTACCACTCTGAGCAGCTGGGCAAGGTGCACTGCGCCGTCACGTATCCTCTCACCGTGCCACTGGGAGACTCTCAACGGCAAACGTTTCCACTAGAAGTCTCTCTCAGCGTCTTCAGTGTAAATTCAATGGCAAACGTTTCCACTAGAAGTCTTTCTCAGCATCTTCAGTGTAAATTCAATGGCAAACGTTTCCACTAGAAGTCTTTCTCAGCGTCTTCAGTGTGAATTCAATGGCAAACGTTTCCACTAGAAGTCTTTCTCAGCGTCTTCAGTGTGAATTCAATGGCAAACGTTTCCACTAGAAGTCTTTCTCAGCGTCTTCAGTGTGAATTCAATGGCAAACGTTTCCACTAGAAGTCTTTCTCAGCGTCTTCAGTGTGGCTTTTCTACAGCTCCCAGCATGCCTCTGCACCCGCGGCAATGGCGAGGGATGCTGGGAGCTGTAGTTCTTTAACTGCAATGCGCTGGGCTGGGCTGTATTACATTGTTTTGCTCAGTCTGTGTTGCTTTGAGTTCAGGAACTGTAGTTTTGTTTAACTGCAGTTGCCTAGACAGGTCTGAATGCAGTATATATGTGCTGTTTAGACTGGAAACAAAAAACTACAGCTCCCAGCATGCCTTTAGTTTAGCAGTATCAGTGAGGCATGATGGGAGATGTAGTTCTTTATAAGGACTGCTATAAGACAGCATATGTATATGTATGTGTGTGTTTTTTTCACTGGAAACACTGCTTGACAGACCAGAGCTAAAAACTGCATTTCTTCAGTTTTACTGCCATAGACGTGTGTAACACAGGCTAGATCGGAGTTGGTTTCCTTGACTTTCCTCCCCCCCCTCTCCCAGTATGGCAGTGATGTGCGTCGCTGGGCTGTTCTTCATCCCAGTGGCAGGGCTTACTGGTTTCCACCTCGTACTGGTGGCCCGGGGTCGAACCACCAACGAACAGGTAAGAACAAACTCAACTAAAGATTACTGTCCTTCAAAGCTCCTTTTTTATAGTTATTTTTACAGACCCCTTATCTTCCCATGAGGTTTGCATTCATTCCCAGCGCTGCATCTTCCTGTCACTCAAACACGGTGTTTATTATTATTTTATTCCTCAGTCTGTGTTGCTTTGACTGTGAGTTCAGGAGCTGCTCTTCAGTTCTAGCTGCGCTGTCATAGTTATTGTATTGTGAATCGGTCCAGCCCTGGCTAGGACTACAGCTCCCAGCATGCCTCTGCACCCGCGGCAATGGTGAGGGATGCTGGGAGCTGTAGTTCTTTAACTGCAATGCGCTGGGCTGGGCTGGGCTGTATTACATTGTTTTGCTCAGTCTGTGTCGCTCCTAAGCTAGTCGCTATTCAAGCGTTTAGTAACTTGTACTTTAAAAAAAATATCTAGAAAACCATTTATGAATTTTTTTTTTCATCCCACCCAGGTGACGGGTAAATTTCGGGGCGGAGTCAATCCCTTCACCAATGGGTGCTGGAAGAACATCAGTCACGTGCTGTGCAGCTCACAAGCGCCCCGGTACGCTCCTCATCTGTACCCCTTTTCCCCTCCTCCCCTCCTCCTGTTCTGTCGGCTGGTGTGCGTTTCTGCTCCAGTCGTTCTGAGCGGTTTCAGAGTTCTGTCTCTCTTCCAGTATCGAGTTCATGGCGCTTTTTAAACATATTTTCAAACCTGGTTTTGAGACTCTCTTGTCTGGAGAGTCCTACCTGCCTCCCTCCCGCTGTCGCGTGATTGGCAGATTTTATTTATTATTATTATTTTTTTTAAACAACACTAGCAGATAGGAAAAAATAGTCGCTTTGTCAGTTAGGATTCTCCAGACAAGCTTCTCCGAGAGACTTTGTTTCCTTTTTGCTCCTCTAATATCGAGTCAGTATCGTTTTTTTTTTTTTTTTATAATATTTTAAAAGCTCTCTTTGAGTGGCTTTGAGAAGCTTGTCTGGAGAATCCTAACATCCGGGATCCTGAACAGCCTCCATCGTTCCATTCAGATCACGTGGCAGTGTGACCTTTCAACTCTGCCAGTCGACCTTTCATCTGTCTGTCTGTCTGTGCGTGTGTGCGTTTTGTCTCGGTGTGTCTGTGTCTGTGTGTGCGCACGCGTCTCGGTGTCTGTGTCTCGGTGTCTGTGCGCATCTCTGTGTGTGTGTCTCAGTGTCTGTCTGTGTGTGCGCACGCGTCTCGGTGTCTGTGTGTGTGTCTCAGGGTCTGTGTGTGCGCATCTGTGTGTGCGTA
Source organism: Acipenser ruthenus (assembly GCF_902713425.1). Taxonomy (NCBI): domain Eukaryota; kingdom Metazoa; phylum Chordata; class Actinopteri; order Acipenseriformes; family Acipenseridae; genus Acipenser; species Acipenser ruthenus. The sequence continues at coordinate 15,611 of NW_026708672.1, forward strand.
ACTCGGTGTGTGTGTGTCTCTGTGTGTGTGTGCGTATCTCGGGGTGTGTCTCAGTGTGTGTGTCTCTGTGTGTGTGCGTATCTTTGTGCGTATCTCGTGTGTGTGTGTGACCCTCTTTCTCATTCCCCAATGCTTCCTCTGATTCATTGGTGTCGGTGCTCTGATGTTCTGGTGCTGGTGCCCATGTTTTGGGGGGGTGATTTTGCCGGTGCTCATGTTTTGGGGTCCCCCTGTGCCTCAGGTACTTGGGTCGTCCTCGGAAGGAGCAGACGGTCGTGGTGAAGCCCCCTTTCCTGAGACCGGATCACTGCGACGGACGCACCCCTCTGAAAGTGCTGGACAACGGGATCCAGGGTGAGCTGAGCCACTCCACGGTAAGCAGCGTTAACATTACTGCTGAGCTCACTGCAGGCTCTGCGGGTACTGTCGCAGGCCCCTCTTCTCTTCCTCCTTCTCCTTCCTCCTCTTCTTTCTCCTTCCTTCTCCTCCTCCCTCCTTCTTCTTCCTCCTCTTTCTCTTTCTCCTTCTTCCTCCTCCATTCTCCCTCTTCCTCTTCTTCTTCTTCTCCTCCTTCTCCCTCCTTCTCCTCCTTCTCCCTCCTTCTCCTTCCTCCTCTTTCTTTTTCTCCTTCTTCCTCCTCCTTCTCCCTCTTCCTCTTCTTCTTCTTCTCCTCCTCCTCCTCCTTCTTCTTCCTCCTCTTCTCGTCCTTCTCCCTCTCCTTCTTCCTCTTCCTCTTCTCCCTCCTCCTCGTTCTTCTTCCTCCTCTTCTCCCTCTCCTTCTCCTTTCTCGTCTTCTTTCTTTCTCCTTCTCCTTCCTCTTCTTTTTCTTTCTCCTCTCTTCTTCTTCTTCTTCTTCTTCTTCTTCTTCTTCTCCTTCTCCTCCTCCTCCTTCTTCCTCCTCTTTCTCCTTCTTTCTTCTCCTTCTCCTTCCTTCTTCCTCCTCTTCTTTATTGGATTGAATAAACACCATTGTGCTAAGTGTACACGCTGGATGACATCATCAACACACAAAACTGGCTTGCAAAACCCTTCGTCTCTGAAACCGCTCGTCCGATTGGAACCGGAAATCGGCTCACCTGATCCTAGCGTGGTTGTCTTTAAAAACGTTGCTACAAAAAAAAAACATGGCGGCCACTTTGGATGACATCATCAGCTTACAAAAACTGGCTCCTTGTAGGACGCAGATAGTGCCATGGTTACAATGGAACACATATAGAACCCCATGTGTGCTCTATCAAAAAAACGACATTGCCCATGACTTTTGACCTCTCTTAAAGGTCAAATGTAAAACTGGCTCATAACTCCTTATAGAATGCAGATAGTGCCATGGTTACTGTGGAACACACATAGTAACCCATGTATGCATCTCGTTTGCTAAAGTCTTTGGTACTGGAAGCTGTAAAGTTGCTGGCAACTCTAGTTATTATTATTATTATTATTATTATTATTATTATTATTATTATTATTATTATTATTATTATTACTCCTCTCCTGATCACTGTACTGGGTTTCTTCCTGGTTTCCAGTCCAAGGGCAGTCTGGAGGTGATGGAAAGCCAGTCTGCTGACGCAGAGGCCCCCCCGCCTCCCAAACCGGAGCTGCACAGATTCACAGGACTGCGAGCCCAGCTCACTGTGAACACTGCCGAGGGTGAGTGAGAGATACCATACACTAACCTAACCCTGACCCAGACCCAGACCCAGACCCAGACCCAGACCGGAGCTCCACAGATACACAGGACTGCGAGTCCAGCTCACTGTGAACACTGCCGAGGGTGAGTGAGAGATACCATACACTAACCTAACCCTGACCCAGACCCTGACCCAGACCCAGACCCAGACCGGAGCTCCACAGATACACAGGACTGCGAGTCCAGCTCACTGTGAACACTGCCGAGGGTGAGTGAGAGATACCATACACTAACCTAACCCTGACCCAGACCCTGACCCTGACCCAGACCCAGACCGGAGCTCCACAGATACACAGGACTGCGAGTCCAGCTCACTGTGAACACTGCCGAGGGTGAGTGAGAGATACCATACACTAACCTGACCCTGACCCAGACCCTGACCCTGACCCAGACCCAGACCCAGACCCAGACCGGAGCTCCACAGATACACAGGACTGCGAGTCCAGCTCACTGTGAACACTGCCGAGGGTGAGTGAGAGATACCATACACTAACCTGACCCTGACCCAGACCCTGACCCTGACCCTGACCCAGACCCAGACCGGAGCTCCACAGATACACAGGACTGCGAGTCCAGCTCACTGTGAACACTGCCGAGGGTGAGTGAGAGATACCATACACTAACCTAACCCTGACCCAGACCCTGACCCTGACCCAGACCCAGACCGGAGCTCCACAGATACACAGGACTGCGAGTCCAGCTCACTGTGAACACTGCCGAGGGTGAGTGAGAGATACCATACACTAACCTAACCCTGACCCAGACCCTGACCCTGACCCTGACCCAGACCGGAGCTCCACAGATACACAGGACTGCGAGTCCAGCTCACTGTGAACACTGCCGAGGGTGAGTGAGAGACACCATACACTAACCTGACCCTGACCCAGACCCTGACCCAGACCGGAGCTGCACAGATACACAGGACTGCGAGAAACACTGTGTTGCACTACACCATGCAACACAACACAACACAATACAATACAACACAGTACGACGTGATACAGTCCAATACAATACAATACAATACAATACAACACAGTACAATGTGTACAATACAATGTGATCCAGTACGATGTGATAATACAATACAACACAGTACAATACAACACAGTACAATTTTAGCGCCTTTTCAAGTGAAAAACAAAGCGAGAGAGCTCGTGTGTGTCTGTATGTCTGTATATGTATATGTGTGTATATCTGTAAATGTATATGTGTGTCTGGGCAGAGCGGACTCCTCTCGTTCGCTCGTTAGTTTTTTCTTCTGTTTAGTTTGCGTGTGTCTCTTCTCTGCAGAGAGCAGCCTGCTGTCTCCGGACAACCCCGCCACTCCCACGATGTACAAATACAGACCAGCCTACAGCAGCCCTGGCAAGAACCACAGCAGCAAGGTAACACTCTGTGTGTGTGTGTGTGTGAGAGAGACATGAACCACAGCAGCAAGGTACCACTGTGTGTGTGTGTGTGTGTGTGTGTGTGTGTGTGTGTGTGTGTGTGTGTGTGTGTGTGTGTGTGTGTGTGTGTCTGTGTGAGAGAGACATGAACCACAGCAGCAAGGTACCACTGTGTGTGTGTGTGTGTGTGTGTGTGTGTGTGTGTGTGTGTGTGTGTGTGTGAGAGAGACATGAACCACAGCAGCAAGGTACCACTGTGTGTGTGTGTGTGTGTGTGTGTGTGTGTGTGTGTGTGTGAGAGAGACATGAACCACAGCAGCAAGGTACCGCTGTGTGTGTGTGTGTGTGTGTGTGTGTGTGTGTGTGTGTGTGTGTGTGTGAGAGAGACATGAACCACAGCAGCAAGGTACCGCTGTGTGTGTGTGTCTGAGAGAGACATGAACCACAGCAGCAAGGTACCACTGTGTGTGTGTGTGTGACATGAACCACAGGTGCAAGGTACCGCTGTGTGTGTGTGTGTGTGTGTGTGTGTGTGTGTGTGTGTGTGTGTGTCTGTGTGAGAGAGACATGAACCACAGCAGCAAGGTACCACTGTGTGTGTGTGTGTGTGTGTGTGTGTGTGTGTGTGTGTGTGTGTGTGTGAGAGAGACATGAACCACAGCAGCAAGGTACCGCTGTGTGTGTGTGTCTGAGAGAGACATGAACCACAGCAGCAAGGTAACACTGTGTGTGTGTGTGTGACATGAACCACAGGTGCAAGGTACCGCTGTGTGTGTGTGTGTGTGTGTGTGTGTGTGTGTGTGTGAGAGACATGAACCACAGCAGCAAGGTACCGCTGTGTGTGTGTGTGTGTGTGTGTGTGTGTGTGTGTGTGAGAGACATGAACCACAGCAGCAAGGTACCGCTGTGTGTGGGTGTGGGTGTGTGTGTGGATGTGTCTGTCAGTGGGTGTGTCTCTGTGTGTGTCTCTGTGTCTCGGTGTGGGTGTGTTTTGTTCCGCAGCACTTTTCCTTTTTCAAATGATATAATATATCTATGAATGAAGAGGAAAAGTAATTGATAAACTGAAAACTCACTTTTTAATATTTAGCGATTATTATTATTATTATTATTATTATTTTTATTGTTTTTATTATTTTTTGTATTTTCTATCTTTTTTTTTTTTGTCACTCCCCTCCCACACACAGTGGCTTTCAATGGATCAGTAAGTTGCTCATGAAAGTATTTGTGTTTCCAGCGTGTGAGTTTTGATTGATGTAGTTTTACCTGGGTTATACAGTGCGGTCCTGCCAGCACTGCCCTGCGTACAGCCCAGCCCAGCCAGGCTCTGCCCATCGCACAGCGGGCAATGCCAGCGCAGTGTTTGCTTGTAGTTCCTGGTGTTGTGTGAAGTTATGTTCTTGTGTCTTGTATGATAATTGCTTGCTGTCTTGTACACACGGCAATTCTATACTTGACAATTCTCCTCTTTTGGTTTGAGTGATATTAGATGTACTTCTGTCCTGAGTTTCGTTATCATGCTTCATACAGTGTTGTGTTGCACAGCACAGCAAACGAGACGTCAAACAAACGAGCTCCTATTGGAAGTGACTCTGCAGCAGCCACTGACTCCCTGTGTGTGTGTGTGTGACCCTGAGCAAGTCACTGAACCTCCTTGTGCTCCATCCTTCAGGATGAGACGTCAAACAAACGAGCTCCTATTGGAAGTGACTCTGCAGCAGCAGCAGCAGTTGTTGATGATGCAGAGTTCACCCCCCTAGTCTCTGGAAGTCGCTTTGGATAAGAGCGACTGCTGAATGACTAAATAATAGGTTCTAATGGGGATGTCGCTTATAATAATTATATCTGTCTATCTATCTGTCTGTATCTATCTGTCTATCAGTCTCTGTATCTATATCAATCTATCTGTGTCAGTCTGTCTATGTCTATCTATCTGTCTGTCTACCTATCTTTGTGTCTGTCTATCAGTCTGTCTGTATCTATCAATCTGTTTCTGTCTGTTTATCAGTCTGTCTGGCTGTCTCTGTCTGTCTGCTTATCTTTGTGTCTGTCTATCGGTCTGTCTGGCTGTCTATCTATTTTATCTGTCTATCTGTATCAACCTGTCTGTCTGTCTGTATACCTATCTTTGTGTCTGTCTGACTGTCTGTCTATCTATATAATTTATTATTATTATTTATTTCTTAGACGCCCTTATCTAGGGCGACTTACAATTGTTACAAGATATCACATTATTTTTACATATAATTCCCCATTTATACAGTTGGGTTTTTACTGGAGCAATCTAGGTAAAGTACCTCGCTCAAGGGTACAGCAGCAGTGTCCCCCACCTGGGATTGAACCCACGACCCTCCGGTCAAGAGCCCAGAGCCCTAACCACTACTCCACACTGCTGCCTGTATGTCTGTTTATCAGTCTGTCTGGCTGTCTGCCTATGTTTGTGTCTGACTGTCTGTCAATCTCTCTGTCTGACTGTGTATCTGTCTATCAATCTGTCTGTCTATCTATCAATCTGTAAATCAATCTTTCTGTCTATCTGTGTCTTTTAATCTATACCTGTATATATTATCAATCTATTTCTAATTCTGTGATTTGTTTTCCTCCTCTTCTCTCAATCTCAGATGAGCCGCGGGGACAGCCTCAGAGAGCCCCCCTCCCTCCTGGAAAGCAGCCAGCAGACCAGTTACCACTCGGAGCCCAGCCTGGACGGACTGAGCGGCCCCCAGCCTGGGCACGAAGCTGGGGGCCGCCTGTCGGGGGGCTCCCTCTCCTCCAGCCTGCGCTCCGCTCACACCCACCCCCTGGGCGGGGGGCCCAGCTTCGACGGCGGGGCTCTGACCTCCGTCCGCTCCGAGGGAACCACCTCCACCAGCTACAAGAGCCTGGCCAACCAGACTCCGCGCAACGGCAGCCTGTCGTACGACAGCCTCCCCACTCCCTCGGAGAGCCCTGAGTTCGAGTCGGCTGCCCCCGAGCCCCCCCCCGGCCCGGGCTACAGCTCCCCCTTCCTCTCCGCCCAGATCGCCCAGCAGAGAGAGGCCGAGCTGCAGCACTGCAAACCCGGCTTCTCTCTCCCCTCTCACAGGGACGGGCTGCGCAGGGCTCCGTCCTCGAGGGGCTACGACATCGAGGAGAGGGACAGGCTGCTGTCCGGTCCCCACCCGCACCAGAGGGCCCCCCCTCCCAGGTTCGGACGACCCGTCCCGCTCTCCTCCTCCCCCCCCGGCGGAGAGGGCGGGCCTCCCCATCACCACCCCCCCCAGCAACAGCAGCATTCAATGAGGGCCAGGTCTCTGGGTTCCCCCGAGAAAGGTTACCACCATCCCTCCCAGTTCCACCCCCACCTGCACCAGTACCCGCCCCCCCACGGCGCGCTGGGCAAGTCCACGTCCTACACCAGCGGGCCGGGGGCTCCCGCGATGAGGGAGGGGGGCGTGGAGTTTCAGCAGCGTCACCACGGCTACCCCTCCTTCAGCAATCTGATCCACGCTCCCAAGTGAGTAGAGACTGCGTGTGAGTGCCACTTTACTTTCCTTCCTTCCTTCCTTTCACTGCGCGTTTTACTGTTCCTTTTCAGCCTGCTTCTGCAGTCGCTAACCAGCTTCAAGTTTCACACGAATCAGTAAAGCACACTGGTCCTACTTCGCTTGTAAGCCTTGTGGAGCCTGGGTCTTGTAACAGGGCTGGCAATCAGACTCCTATCCCACAGCAGCGTCACCCAGTCCAGGTTTTAGTACCAGCTTGATCAGCCCCCAGTGTGTCTAGCTAACAAGCTCAGGTGTGTCTTATTATTAAACTCCCAGTGAAACCAGGACTGGATCACACTGCTGTGCAGCGGGAGTCTGATTCCCATCCCTGCAGTTTAATATCACTAGACTGGACTGGAATTACATTGTAACTGCAGTTTAATATCACTAGACTGGACTGGAATTACATTGTAACTGCAGTTTAATATCACTAGACTGGACTGGACTGGAATTACATTGTAACTGCAGTTTAATATCACTAGACTGGACTGGACTGGAATTACATTGTAACTGCAGTTTAATATCACTAGACTGGACTGGACTGGAATTACATTGTAACTGCAGTTTAATATCACTAGACTGGACTGGAATTACATTGTAACTGCAGTTTAATATCACTAGACTAGACTGGAATTACATTGTAACTGCAGTTTAATATCACTAGACTGGACTGGAATCACATTGTAACTGCAGTTTAATATCACTGGACTGGAATTACATTGTAACTGCAGTTTAATATCACTAGACTGGACTGGAATTACATTGTAACTGCAGTTTAATATCACTAGACTAGACTGGAATTACATTGTAACTGCAGTTTAATATCACTAGACTGGACTGGACTGGAATTACATTGTAACTGCAGTTTAATATCACTAGACTGGACTGGAATTACATTGTAACTGCAGTTTAATATCACTAGACTGGACTGGAATTACATTGTAACTGCAGTTTAATATCACTAGACTAGACTGGAATTACATTGTAACTGCAGTTTAATATCACTAGACTGGACTGGAATTACATTGTAACTGCAGTTTAATATCACTAGACTAGACTGGAATTACATTGTAACTGCAGTTTAATATCACTAGACTGGACTGGAATTACATTGTAACTGCAGTTTAATATCACTAGACTGGACTGGAATTACATTGTAACTGCAGTTTAATATCACTAGACTGGACTGGAATTACATTGTAACTGCAGTTTAATATCACTAGACTGGACTGGAATTACATTGTAACTGCAGTTTAATATCACTAGACTGGACTGGAATTACATTGTAACTGCAGTTTAATATCACTAGACTGGACTGGAATTACATTGTAACTGCAGTTTAATATCACTAGACTGGACTGGACTGGAATTACATTGTAACTGCAGTTTAATATCACTAGACTAGACTGGAATTACATTGTAACTGCAGTTTAATATCACTAGACTGGACTGGAATTACATTGTAACTGCAGTTTAATATCACTAGACTGGACTGGAATTACATTGTAACTGCAGTTTAATATCACTAGACTGGACTGGAATTACATTGTAACTGCAGTTTAATATCACTAGACTGGACTGGACTGGAATTACATTGTAACTGCAGTTTAATATCACTAGACTGGACTGGAATTACATTGTAACTGCAGTTTAATATCACTAGACTGGACTGGAATTACATTGTATCTGCAGTTTAATATCACTAGACTAGACTGGACTGGAATTACATTGTAACTGCAATTTAATATCACTAGACTGGACTGGAATTACATTGTAACTGCAGTTTAATATCACTAGACTGGACTGGAATTACATTGTATCTGCAGTTTAATATCACTAGACTAGACTGGAATTACATTGTAACTGCAGTTTAATATCACTAGACTGGACTGGAATTACATTGTATCTGCAGTTTAATATCACTAGACTAGACTGGACTGGAATTACATTGTAACTGCAATTTAATATCACTAGACTGGACTGGAATTACATTGTAACTGCAGTTTAATATCACTAGACTGGACTGGAATTACATTGTAACTGCAGTTTAATATCACTAGACTGGACTGGAATTACATTGTAACTGCAGTTTAATATCACTAGACTGGACTGGAATTACATTGTAACTGCAGTTTAATATCACTAGACTGGACTGGAATTACATTGTAACTGCAGTTTAATATCACTAGACTGGACTGGAATTACATTGTAACTGCAGTTTAATATCACTAGACTGGACTGGAATTACATTGTAACTGCAGTTTAATATCACTAGACTGGACTGGAATTACATTGTAACTGCAGTTTAATATCACTAGACTAGACTGGACTGGAATTACATTGTAACTGCAGTTTAATATCACTAGACTAGACTGGAATTACATTGTAACTGCAGTTTAATATCACTAGACTGGACTGGAATTACATTGTAACTGCAGTTTAATATCACTAGACTAGACTGGACTGGAATTACATTGTAACTGCAGTTTAATATCACTAGACTGGACTGGAATTACATTGTAACTGCAGTTTAATATCACTGGACTGGACTCCAGTCTGGTTGACCGTGTTTCTTACATCAGTTAGCATATCCGGTTGATTTGCAGGAGAGTGTATATTGACCGGTTATTGATTTTTATAATCAATGCAGCAGCCAGGACCAGATTCCAAGCTCTCGACAGTTCAGTGTTTTCAATGCCAGATTAACTGTTGGTCAAATCAAACCCCTCTTCTTGTCTCACAGTCCCCGTCCCCTATTTGTAGTGTTATTAACCCTTTGCGGTCCTATTTCGGATCAGGTCCAACATTGCAATCTTTCCTTTCCCGGTCCGATGTCGGACTGTGTCCCACATCGTCAAAAAGACATCAAGCACGTCTCTCTAGTCGTTTTTGTCTCCGGAAAAAGCAGAGAAAAGCTTTCAATGGCTGAGAGAAGCCGAAAAAAAGAGGCGGATCAGATCAATACGCATCGTCCCGTCACCACGGACATAAACGAGATGGCTGCTTCTGCATCCAGCGCTCAAAGAACATCACGGACATGTGCAGAGCTTTGAGACGCTCCAGTAATAAAATAATGAGTCGCGTTATCGAGGAGTTTGGTGATAAATCGACTGATCAGGAGGTGATTGATCGGTACACGCGACGATGGAGAGAGATCTGATAAATACAGAGAACAAGGAGCGGGGCTGGAGAGGCAGAGAGTCCTGTTGATATGCAGAGACTTTTAAACCTGTTTTACTTGGAATAAAATTACTTTTAAACCGTGTGTGAAATAAACAGGACCCCGACACGCCTGACAGCTGTTGAATAAATGGACGGCGAAGGGTGTTTTGTTCGCTAGCCTCTGCCTCGCTGATCTGTCACAGAACTAACTGAACTGTTTCATCTTCCTTTCTGTTCTCTCTATTTTCACTGACCCTTTCTGACTGTGTGTTTGTTTTTTACATTCGCGGGTCAGAAAGACCCAAAGGAAATCAATGAATGAATGAATGAGGACTGAAATCAATAACTCCCATTCTTATATTATTATTATTATTATTATTATTATTATCATTATTATCAATGAGTCATTCAGCAGTCGCTTTTATCCAAAGCGACTTCCAGAGACTAGGGGGGTGAACTCTGCATCATCAACTGCTGCTGCTGCTGCTGCAGAGTCACTTCCAATAGGAGCTCGTTTGTTTGACGTCTCATCCTGAAGGACGGAGCACAAGGAGGTTCAGTGACTTGCTCAGGGTCACACACACACACAGGGAGTCAGTGGCTGCTGCAGAGTCACTTCCAATAGGAGCTCGTTTGTTTGACGTCTCATCCTGAAGGACGGAGCACAAGGAGGTTCAGTGACTTGCTCAGGGTCACACACACAGGGAGTCAGTGGCTGCTGCAGAGTCACTTCCAATAGGAGCTTGTTTTGTCTTTGATCAGAATTTAAGTTTTATTTTAGTATTTGTAAATTCAGGACTAATTTGAGTATTTAATAGTTATGGATGATACACTGAAGACGCTGAGAGACTTATAGTGGAAAAGTTTGCCATTGAATTCACACTGAAGACGCTGAGAAAGACTTCTAGTGGAAACGTTTGCCATTGAATTTACACTGAAGACGCTGAGAAAGACTTCTAGTGGAAACGTTTGCCATTGAATTTACACTGAAGACGCTGAGAAAGACTTCTAGTGGAAACGTTTGCCATTGAATTTACACTGAAGACGCTGAGAAAGACTTCTAGTGGAAACGTTTGCCATTGAATTTACACTGAAGACGCTGAGAGACTTCTAGTGGAAACGTTTGCCATTGAATTTACACTGAAGACGCTGAGAGACTTCTAGTGGAAACTTTTGCCATTGAATTCACACTGAAGACGCTGAGAGAGACTTCTAGTGGAAACGTTTGCCATTGAATTTATACTGAAGACGCTGAGAAAGACTTCTAGTGGAAACGTTTTATCCCAGGCGACTCACAGGAGTCACAGCGCAGGGTTACAATGCCAGCTTCATATTTAAACACAGTGCGGTTTACAGACAGTGCTGATAATAATAACACTGCTAGAATACAATATGAACCAGGAGGCAACAAGTTAGGATCACAGCGAGTTCGATCTACAGTGACAGATTAGCAGTGCAATAGTGCAAGGATAGCGCATCAGCTGAGGATCCAGTGACGAGGTGCTGAGGTCAGGAGAGTCCAGTGCAGAGCAGGAGGGGTTTTTGACTGTCTCTCGTTCTTTCTTTCCCTCCAGGGACGAGGTCCAGATGAAATCCAACAGCCGGACTAATGGACAGCCTCGACCACATCCCTCCTCCAGTTACCCTCCCAGTCACAGCTCCCAGCACTCCAGCAACAGCAGCACTGGCCCGGCCTCTCCCTCTGCCCTGCCCCACCCCCCGCCCGGCCAGGCCAGTCACAGCGCTCCCCTCAGCCCCGCCTCCAGGGGAGGGGGAGGAGTCAAGAAGGTGTCAGGAGTGGGGGGGACTACCTACGAGATTTCAGTGTGAGAGACACAGACACCAAAAAAGACTTGCTCGCGTCTTCCCATGACTTGAGAGATTGGAGGAACTGTGTGTTTTTTTTTTTTTTTTAAGGTCGTGTCTCAAAGGACATCCTACGCAATTTCCCCAAGACTTACCTCGGGAGAGATCGAGATTGCCAAGACTTTCGAGGCAGACACACTGTCATGAAATCAGCGACCCTGGATTGTAACGCCACAGAGATCGAGAGCACAGCCCTGTCCCTCGCCACGTGCTGCCCGCGTCTCGCCAGGCCCGCTCGGAACCCGGGTGCAGCGAACGCTGAGGTCTAGGTCCCAGTGTCCCACGCTGTCCACCGTGTCCCTACGAGAGACGCCAGTGCGAGAGACCGGCCAAACAAAACTGCCGTTTCTGCAAGCGAGCGAGGAAACCAAACTCTCTCGCTCTCTCTCTCTCGTTGGCGCTCGTTTTCAGTTCCTTCTGGGAGAGATTCAAAATTTTTTTTTGTTTCAACTCTGCGCAGCTCCATTGCAGACAAAGGACTTCCGTATTAGCAGAAAGCAAGGCGATGGATTTTGTGCTGAAAAAACTCTTCAAACACACACACATATACACACAGAAAGACTGAAAAAAATCAATTACAAATAAAACCAGACCGGTATTTTACTGTCATGTAGAAAATAAATACAAATTATATATATATATATATAATAATTATATAAATCCAGGTAAATTCCGACTTGACAAATCAAAATCGAGGCCGTGGAGATCAGCCAATCAGGATACAGTTTTGTGTTTTTTGGTTTTTTTTAAAACTGTGTTCTGAAATGACAATATATATATATATATATATATATTACACTTTTAAAATGTTTTAAAATGTGCTGGAAATGGGTTATTGAACAATATGGACTGGATATGAAAAGCGAAAAAAACTCACAAACTGATGAACATCGGAAGAAAAATATCTACTGAATGCGATTGTGTGTTAAAATAATATCAATTATTTTTTTTTTTTTAATTCTATGAACAGGGCAAAGAAAGAACGGTGTCTTTAGACTATGAGAAGCGAGGGAGGGGACGGGGGAGGCTTGTAAAAATACAATTCCTGAGTCACAATATCACTTCGGTCGTTTTCATTTCTTTTTTTTTTAATCCTAATGCCCTCCCTCGTGATTTCGGAGCGTCAGGGTGTCTGGTTTCCCTCCCTATTGTAAACATTAAATGGACTCTAATCACTGTAATCATTTTAATAATAATAATAATAACGCATTGACTTCATGCTGTCACTGTCTTAGAAATCAGAGAGCAATTTCTTCTTAGCAATTTGAGAAAGGGAAACGTTAAAAACCTGCCTGAAGAAATCGCAAAACTCCCAAATGTATCGTGAACATTGAAGTGAAACTAAAAGAAACCGAGTCAAGCAGACCAGTGTTTTTTGGGGCTCTAGAGCCGTTAGCGTTTTTGTTAGAATGACTTTGACTGCGTAATGTTACGCTGATGAAGGCACAGGAGCCCCAAACTTGAGCTGGTCTGCTTGACTCAGTTTAGTTTCAATCACGCTGATGAAGGCACAGGAGCCCCAAACTTGAGCTGGTCTGCTGGACTCAGTTTAGTTTCAATCACACTGATGAAGGCACTAGAGCCCCAAACTAGAGCTGGTCTGCTGGACTCAGTTTAGTTTCAATCACGCTGATGAAGGCACTAGAGCTGGTCTGCTTGACTCAGTTTAGTTTCAATCACACTGATGAAGGCACTAGAGCCCAAACTAGAGCTGGTCTGCTGGACTCAGTTTAGTTTCAATCACGCTGATGAAGGCACTAGAGCCCCAAACTAGAGCTGGTCTGCTGGACTCAGTTTAGTTGCAATCATGCTGATGAAGGCACTAGAGCCCAAACTTGAGCTGGTCTGCTGGACTCAGTTTAGTTTCAATCACGCTGATGAAGGCACTAGAGCCCCAAACTAGAGCTGGTCTGCTGGACTCAGTTTAGTTTCAGTCACGCTGATGAAGGCACTAGAGCCCCAAACTAGAGCTGGTCTGCTGGACTCAGTTTAGTTGCAATTTGTTAAATTTCAAGTTTAAATGAATCTGATTTGGTTCTGCACTGTGATGTCACGGGGGCGGGCCTTGTTTTATTGTCCAATGGGATTGGAAGGGTGTCACAAGCACTTCACAAAATTCCCCAATGAGATTTGTTTATTTTTTGTCTGTTTTAAAAGTAAGTGGCTGATTTGAAAGTCTTGACGTGTGCAGATTTCTCTGCCCGTTTCATTTTTTTTCACCCATCGAAAAAATATTCAACTTGTGAGGGCTGTGCTTTTTATTCTTGATACTGTATTTATGTCGACTTGTCTTTCTAGAGCTGCAGGAATCGATTTATTCCACAGAAATGGGACGGGGGCTGCCAGGTGTCCATCGCGGCTGATATTTCTCCCGTGCAGAGTGAAAAAAAAAAGACAGAAACAGCAGCTGGGGTTTGTGGGTCTCTGTCTCTCCGCAGAGTCTCGGAGGAGCAGCGATCTTTCTTCACCCGTTTCACTCCGAACGGGGGCAAATCGCCCCCGATAGACGGCAGGGAGTCTCGCCTGCGGAGAGATGATCAGAGAGATTGAATCTCTTCGCACGGCGTAGGACTTTCAAAACACATGACCTAAAAAAACAGTCTATGAAATTAAATACCAAGGAGGCATTATTATGATGATGATGATTATTATTATTATTATTATTGATTTGTGTCTTTCTAATTTGTTTTTTTAATTATTATAATTTCTGGGTGGCTGGGGGAATGTAATTATAATACAATGGAAGAAGTGCAATCTTTATTATAGATACAGTATGTTATTATTGATAATAAAAAAAAACATTGAAAAAATGATTTTTATTATGAAATATGTATTTTTTTTTTCTGTGTTAAGCAGGGGGGGTCTGATCCCCGTCCTCCTCACCCCCCCCCCCTCCCCCTTTGTCCCAACTGTGCCCTAAATGACTTAATTAAACCAATTAAGTACTTTATTAGAAGCTTAATTATTTATTTCTTAGCAGACGCCCTTATCCAGGGCGACTTACAATTGTTACAAGATATCACATTATTTTTACATACAATTCCCCATTTATACAGTTGGGTTTTTACTGGAGCAATCTAGGTAAAGTACCTTGCTCAAGGGTACAGCAGCAGTGTCCCCCACCTGGGATTGAACCCACGACCCTCCGGTCCAGAGCTCTGACCACTGGTCAGTTGAAACGAACATCGGGAAATATCAGCCCTCCAGGACTAGAATTGCCCTCCCCTATAAAGGGTTGGTTTTCTGTCTCCTAAAGTGATCAGATAAAACTAAACAAAAAAACTACAGTTAAAGACAGAAATACTGCCTGCAACAAATACAGCTCTGGACAAAAGTGTATCGTCACCTAAAATTTTAGGACAAACACAATTAGAAAAAAAAAAAATCATAATTTAGCTGTTTTATTGAACACAGTGTCATGTGTTAACACAATGTAAAGACTTGGCACTTCACTTTATTAATAATGCTGGTAAGAATACGGTAATCTCAAACAAAGTTCATGATTAATTAATACAATGTATTGCACATGTGCAGCGTGATTCAGACTCCTGCTCTCCCCTCTCCTCCTCTCCAGCAGTGTGCAGCTCCCCCTCTCCTCTCCTCCTCTCCAGCAGTGTGCAGCTCCCCCTCTCCTCCTCTACAGCAGTGTGCAGCTCCACTTCCTCTCCTGTGTTGCCTGCAGCAGTCTCTCCAGTTTCTGCTCGCTGTAGGGCGGGTAGCGCAGCTGGTTCGCCCACTCGAGCCCGAAGCCGCGCAGCACACAGGAGCGCTGGTGAGAGAACGTGTCGAAGCTGAACCGGCCGTGGTACCGACCCACACCACTGGAGCCTGGAGAGAGAGAGAGAGAGAGAGAGAGGAGAGTGAAGAGAGGGGAGAGGAGAGAGGGGGAGTGAGGAGACGGGCAGGAGGGGGAGAGGACAAGGGGAGTATGGAGAGAGAGGGAGAGGAGATGGGGAGCGTGGAGAGGGGGGGAGAGGAGAGAAGGGAACAGTGTTCATTTTTGAAATCACTACCCTCTACTTGGTTTCTTTGTGTGTCTCAGTGTGTGTGTGTGTGTTTCAGTGTATGTGTTTCAGTGTGTGTCTCGTGTGTTTGTGTGTGTCTCGTGTGTGTGTTTCAGTGTATGTGTTTCAGTGGGTGTGTGTGTTTCAGTGTATGTGTTTCAGTGTGTGTGTCTCGGTCTGTGTTTCAGTGTATGTGTTTCAGTGGGTGTGTGTGTTTCAGTGTATGTGTTTCAGTGTGTGTGTCTCGGTCTGTGTTTCAGTGTATGTGTTTCAGTGTGTGTGTGTGTGTTTCAGTGTATGTGTTTCAGTGTGTGTCTCGTGTGTTTCAGTGTATGTGTTTCAGTGTGTGTGTGTCTCGGTGTGTGTGTTTGTTTCAGTGTGTGTCTCGGTGTATGTATTTCAGTGTGTGTGTGTGTTTCAGTGTGTGTCTCAGTGTGTGTGTGTGTCTCGGTGTTTCAGTGTGTGTCTCGGTGTGTGTGTGTGTGTTTCAGTGTGTGTCTCGGTGTGTGTGTGTGTGTTTGTGTTTCAGTGTGTGTGTGTGTTTCAGTGTGTGTCTCAGTGTGTGTGTGTGTCTCGGTGTTTCAGTGTGTGTCTCGGTGTGTGTGTGTGTGTTTCAGTGTGTGTCTCGGTGTGTGTGTGTGTTTCAGTGTGTGTTTCGGTGTGTGTCTCGGTGTGTGTGTGTCTCAGTGTGTGTTTCGGTGTGTGTCTCGGTGTGTGTGTGTCTCGGTGTGTGTGTGTGTGTCTCGGTGTTTCAGTGTGTGTCTCGGTGTGTGTGTGTGTGTGTGTGTGTCTCGGTGTGTATCTCTGTGTTTCTCACCCACTCCTCCGAATGGCAGTGTTATCACAGTCGTGTGGACCAGTCCATCATTGGAGCAGAACCCCCCGCTGCTGGTACATTCCATCACCTTGGTAACCACCTGCAGGGGGAGGAGTCAGTGCTTTCAAAAGACATCTCATTATCAACGATACCGCAACAGAGACACACGCACAGTGAGACACACACTCCCGCTGCACAGCAGTGTGATCCAGTCCTGGTTTCACTAGGAGTTTAATAATAAGACACACCTGAGCTTGTTAGCTAGACACACTGGGGCTGATCAAGCTGGTAGTAAAACCTGGACTGGGTGACGCTGCTGTGCAATAGGAGTCTGATTCCCAGCCCTGCACACACAAACATAGTAGTAGACTCACACTGAGACACACAGTGATGCTGACACACGCTGTCTCCTCCCCTCTCCTCTCACTCTCCC